>NC_092229.1:28387702-28390202 GCF_036320965.1 Panulirus ornatus | reverse complement strand
TCCTCATAACACCACTTACGGTAACACTCCCCACAACACTACCCACGGCAACACGTTTCCCCGCCGCCTCACAACGCCACCCACAGCAACACACTCCTCAGAACACCACCCAGGGCAGCACGTTCCCCTGCCCCGCAACACCCATGACAACACTTTCCGCCGCTCCACAACACCATCCACGGCAACATACTCCCTCGCCCCACAACACCAACCACGGCAACACTCTTCCTCGCCTCACAACACCACCCACGGCAACACTCCCCGGCCTCATAACACCACCCACGGCAACACGTTCCCCAAACCCTACAACACCATCCATGGCAACACGTTCCCCCCTCCCCGTTACACCACCCATGGCAACACGTTCCCCCCGCCTCACAACACCACCCACGGCAACGCACTCCTCCCCCCGCCCACGGCAACACCTCGTCACTTGTCAGAGAGGCCCACTAATAACTCCACCATCATTTGGATTTCCAATATTAATTAACCTGCAAAGTACATTACGCGAGGCTCAGGTGCCTGGTGAGTGACGGGGTGGGCAACGCTCGGGGCCTCTCTCTATCTGAATATTTGTCCACGAACGTTAAGTAATGCTAAAAACGATACATATGCCAATAGACTTTTCCCGAAATTAAGTTGCTTAGGATATTTTCTCATAGACTTTCAGTCGCCGACAGTCGTTCAACTCTAATACTTTTTGAACACGACTTGTCTTTTTTTCATATTTCTTCAGCTGGTCAGTTAAAATTTTGTCGGAGTGTAAATACAATTCCCTGTTAACAAGAGGTGATAAAAATAGGAGAAAGTAGTATGATAATTCACAGGAATTGAGAGTTCTCCTAGTTGTACTGATGGCCATCCGCTGCACAGGACAATGGCTCCCTCCGCTTCCCTGCGCTCGGGGGCAAGAGAGTTTTGGCAAGCCTCAACTACATGTGGCCAAGGTGCATCATCATCATCAACACAGTAGAATTTCGCAGAGGAATGACACGGTAATAAGATGCTGGGGCCGTATGCAGAAAAATTCTTAGATTTCTGCTTATTTCTATGCTTAGCTGAGCAAGTGTCTTTAGTGCCACACAGAAAAGGACTAAGCACGATGCTTAGCAAAACTCAAGCATAATATTTAAGAAGTATGAAATGCAGTTTGGGTCAACATTTGTCGTCTGCTAAGCAAATACTTAAGCGTAGGGCAGCTTTCAGAAACATGCTTAGCAAAATTCTTAAAGTTAAGTTAAATTCTTTAGGGTTAAGCATACTTAAGCATTCTAAAAAGTTTTCTGCATACGGCCCCTGAAGACTATGTCACACTGAATGGCTGGAGCGTGCGTATCCGGGTCTTGGTAACGACGGTCTTTGCACCAGGGCATAGAACACTGTCGGTCTGTGCACCAGGATACGGACCACACTGACGTCTGTACACCAGAGGACGGACCACCCTGACGATCTGTGCATCAGAGAACGGACCACACTGGCGGTCTGTACATCAGAGCACAGACCACAAGAACGATCTGTACACCGCAACACGGACCACACAGTACTTCAGACCACCCTCCTCTCTCGCTGTCTGATCACTGGTACATGGTGCACATCAGGGTCGTCAGCATGTCACATCTCACGCAGTGTTCCTCGTCTGACCCATGGACTAAACCAAAGTCTGATTCCTCGTTCATAGTTTGCAGAACGCCTGATCCTGGCCACGTCTGGTTCCCTATACATTACACACGCAGGTTGATGATGGTTCGTTTGTCGTTCAGCTCCACCTGTTTAACTGGCTTCACTTTTCTGCTTAGCCTCACTTGGGTCAAGCATTGCCAAAGTTCCCGCTATATCCCAGACAGGCAAGTGTGGCGGCCTACATATCAGGCAGACAGACCTGCTTGCCCAGACATCGCTCCAGTAAGGTCTGATTATCCCCGTATCGTCCAGACATCACATCACACGATCCCTGGAAGCGATCAAGTACACGCATCGTCCACCTTCTGAGAGGCCGCACGCTCACTACACACTCCGCTTGGTCGGCTGCATATCATCTACACATCTCACTTGATCAGCAGCACATCATATCTGTACCTCACCTTACTGGTCGTGCAACGTTAGCCCTATCATCTGATTGCTCTATACGCACCACACATGTAATCGCCTGTATGTAGCCTGTACTATCGTCACTGACACAACTGTCGTCCACACAGTTGCCTGACTGTTTCTACTTTGCCCACACCAACGCCGCCCAACGGCTATACCCACTGTGCCCCAAGCTGTGGGTGTGCGTCAAGGGTGATGTAAGGGGTCCCGCCCGCACCACTGTCACGCCCGCACCCACCAATTCGTCCACAACTCAGCCACACCACCGCCGGCGCCCTAGCCATCCCCTCACAGCGTCTCCTCAGCCCCATGAGGACGTAGTGAACACGTACACTAAGACTATACACACCGGGCTGGTGAATGTACATGAGAGCGTTACAATACACTGTCGGCGGGGTGTTCACGAAGGCAC
>NC_092229.1:28362702-28385202 GCF_036320965.1 Panulirus ornatus | reverse complement strand
TTTAAGGTAATTCTAGTATGTCCCGTCATACTTCCATGTACGTCTCAGAATAATCCTGCGTGCTTCTCCATGTATGTCATTATGTGCACATCATACTCCTCCGTACACGCCAGTATATGTAATCTTGCATACCTCCGGTAGATGTCATTGTATCCAGTCATACTTTTATGTGTATAGTATACTCTTTAACAAGTACTTTAATATTATAGCATGTTCCCTCATACTTTCTCGTATGTTACAGTATGTACCCTCATACTCTCCCATATGTTACTGTATGTTACAGTATGTACCTTCGTACTCTCCCATATGTAACCGTATGTTACAGTATGTTCCCTCATACTTCCTCTTAGGTTACAGTATGTACCTTTATACACTCATTACATCACTCTTCATATCTCTCTATCACTCCTCATAATCTTTTAGAATTTTCTTTATCAACCCAGAAATTCCTTATTTCCTCATATTTCCTTATGCCCCCTCATACCTCCTGAAAGTGTTTCTCATGTTCTCTCATACTACCGTTTAATACTCTTTATGTTTCCTTATAAAACATCTTTGTTGCCTCACACTCCCTTATAATACTCCTCATGCTTCCTAATACTTTCTCACAATAATCCTTGTTTCCTCGTATTCCCTTACCATGCTCCTTATTTTCCCTTATATTCCCTTATAATCTTTTTAATGTTCCCTCAAGCTTCCTTATGATGCTCATTATGTTCACTCATACTTCCTTACATCACTCCTTTTATTTCCTCATATACCTTATATTACTCCTTGTAATATCTTATACCTCCTTACAATGCATCTCTATGTTTCCTCATCTTTCCCACATTATTCCTCATTTTCCCTCATAGTCCCTTATATCATTACTCGAGTTTCCTTTTTTCTCCTTACTTAAGTCCCTGTTTCCTCATACTTCCCTTCGCTGCTCCTACTCCTCATTTTCCATAAAGCACATCTTATGTCCCCTCTTGCTGATGTGCATCGCCCGATATATTTCCTCATACTGCCCTTCAGTGGCCTTATAGTCCCTAATACTTCCTCAAGGTGCCCATGACACTCCTTACGTAGTACCTCCTTCAGTACCAACACATTATCATCCCCTTCACTACATAATGACTGGTTTTATGTATCCACTTTTTTCAGACCTTCGTATTTTCTATTTTCTAACATTTTGTTCTTACTTCCGAGTCCTTGGCTGTATGAAGTGTCAGTCTTAACGCTACTACTACTTCTAATACTACTACCCCTACCACTACTACTGCTACTTCTACTACTATTACTAGCGTATACTACAAAGTGGTAGTCCTGTATGTCAGTCTGTCAGTCTTTACACACGCCGAGGAGGCTGCCAGACGAACGATAATATACCCTATACACAGTTATAAACACGCCTGGGATATTGACAACCAACCCCATACACAGCTGCCGATAATTCGTCCATTTCCTTGGCAGGACAGAAATTGTTGACCGCTGGGATCTCATCGGAAAAATATATTGTTTTGCTGAGGAGTGGGAAGGTTGTGCCGGCAACATGGGAGGTATGATTTGGAAAAATGACGGAGTTGAATTGTTGGTACTTCTGAACAATACCATCCGCCGTTCTGGATGTAGTGGTCTGGAAGAGTTGGCGTGGCGGTGGTGGTGGTGAGGGAGCGTATGGCAGCCAGAAGGGAGAGGGTGCTGGTGGTGAAGGTGGGTATGGTGGCAAGGTTGGAGAGGCGTGATGCTCGTGAGGGAGGGAGGGTGAGGTAGGTTTGCTGAGGAGTGGGCAGGGGAAGGCCCGCAGGGTTCAAATCTGCTATTGATAATGATAATGTTATTGATAACAACATCAACAGTAATAATAGTAGTAATAACAATTACGATAATAATGATAATGATAATAATAATAATAATGATGATAATGATAATAATAATAATGATAATAATAATAGTAATAATAATCATAGCAATAATATTGATAATAATGATAATAACAACAACAATAGTAATAATAATAATGATAATAATAATCTTCTTTCTTTTCTTTTAAACTATTTGCCATTTCCCGCGTTGGCGAGGTAGCGTTAAGAACAGAGGACTGGGCCTTTTTTGGAATATCCTCACCTGGCCCCCTCTGTTCCTTCTTTTGGAAAATTAAAAAAAAAAACGAGAGGGGAGGATTTCCAGCCCCCCGCTCCCTCCCCTTTTAGTCGCCTTCTACGACACGCAGGGAATACGTGGGAAGTATTCTTAATCCCCTATCCCCAGGGATAAATAATAATAATAATAATAATAATGATAATATTAATAATAGTAATAATGATAATGATAATGATAATAATAATGATAATGATAATAATGATAATAGTAATAATGAAAATGATAATAATAATGATAATAAGATCAACAACAAAATTTCTGTTGCTTTCTTAAGTCTTTCCTATATGGTTTTCTCTCTAGTCTTTATGGAGAGAGTTTTTTCGTTCACCATTTCTTCTAATTACGCCTCTACAGGGACGGAAAACAAAAAAATTAGACTTTCCAAACACTCAGAGGTAATGAAGTGATGCGAGTAATCAGAAAAAAAACTGGATTCGATGAAGTTAACTGGTCTTGGTGACCTTTCTCCGAGAGATATGAACGAAGCCAATATCTAGTATTTCCGATCGCTGGAATATTAAGCAATTAGCTGAAAGACTAGAAAGTGCTGAAGAAATGGACACTCGCGAGTTTAAAACACTTATTCCTAAAACGAAAGCATTGGGGAGGTATAGAAAATGCGCCTGGAATTATGGATCTATTAGTCTTATTTCAGGGTTACATATAATGGTAGAATTACTAAGGCGAAAAACATAAAATTTCAGGAAGGTGATAAATACGTATACTGATATTCAACACAGGTTCCTTAAAAAGACATCATGTTAAACATATGCGATAGTCCTTTTATTATTATTATTATTATATATATATATATATATATATATATATATATATATATATATATATATATATATATATATATATATATATTAGGATACAAAAATAGCCTTGACGTCATGCCCGTGGACTTTCAAGCTGTTAGTACGGTACAGCATCAAAGATTGTTAGTAGAATTGAAATCACGCGACGCACAGAATTCCATGTGTCCGTGGACTGCTGGCAGGCTTAATGGTAGAAAACAACGGCCGATATCGAACGTGGAGTCATCGTATTGGCTCAGCGTGATAACCAGGGTACCACAAGGCTTATCTCTAGGTCTCGTATCTTGTAGCACCAACTTCAGTGACTGAGAGGCAAGTACTACATGTAACATCCCCAAAATCTGCCAACAACACGATATCAGGAAGCGATATCACCAGAAGAGGAAGATTGTGTAATGATTCAAGAGATTTAGGTAGATCGATGCAGCGATTCGAGACCTGATAGATGGACCTCAGTGTCGACAAATGATATATATAAGACTCTTGGTGATAAAGATATTAAGCCCAAATATAAATTGTTTGGTAAACTATTTTTTGATACTAAATACGAAAAAGAAAATAAAGTTTGAATCCAATAAAACAATCTACTGGTAAAAATACGGAATATAAAACGGAAGTCACAATGTTTACTTTCTACAATAACGTAGTCAGGTCTCAATAAGAAATGCGTTACTCTTTTCTATTTACCGAACTTTATCAAAACCGAAAGAAAAACTGGAACAAACACAGAAAAGAGCAACAAGACTAATTCTGATATTCATGAATGATCCTTATGAAAAAGACTCTTAAATCTAAGACCTCTCTCTCTAACAAAAGCCTAGATTCAAAGGGGATCTAAAAAAGTTTACAAAATACATAATAATTTCGACAAAGTAAGGCATGATAATTTCAAGTCAGACGGGGATACAAGGAGCATAAGTCTATTCATGCAATACAGAAGTCCCGAAAAGTTTTTTCTTTTTTAAGAGTAGAGTTGTAGGAGTGAACCACAGCCACATATCGTCAAGGCGAAGACTATTAATATAAATAATTCAATGCGAAATGAATACTTTGACGACATTAATTATCATTAAATAATCCCGTTCAGTAATGACTTTATAAACGTGTTTCAACTTTTTATTTCTTTTTTTTCAGTCTAGCGGTTAAGTTACTTTTTCTAGTGAGTATCTGACGCCTGACATTAGATGAGTGTGTGTTTTCAGACCTTTCGTTTCCATGAGATTTCTACGCCAATCTTCTCTTTGTATTACACAATGATCCTTCATCCATTTGCCTGCCGGCTGTTCTGCTAGAGGCTGTGGTGGTGGGCGGGGAGGTGCCTTTTGCTTTACTATCCTCCCTCCATCTACACAGATCAGGAACTTAGGATACGATTACAGTCCTCCAGCAAGTAACTTCCTCATAGAGTGTTTAGGTTTTCGTGAGTGTCCCTCGCACGTACTCTCACACCACTCCACCGCTGCTCTGTCCTCCCGCTGCTCACTCCCAGCCTTGCCTAACCTCATCCTTTGCCGATACCAGCTTGACGCTCTCCGTCAAGCTCTCGACAACTGACTTCAAATTATTTTTTCTTTCTTTCTTAAAACCTCTTTCTCCCTCAAGAACTCTCTCCACAGCATATCCCTCCGGTATATGTTTCCCACCATATTCCAGCATGTATATATTCGTCAGCATACTCCTACATTATATCCTTCGTCATAATCTCCCATTATATCTTCCTCAAGATATTACCACAGTATACCTTCCTCATTATAATCCATCAGTGTATCTTCCTACGCATAATCCCACAGTATATCTTCCTCATCATAATCCTCTAGTATATCTCCCTCATCATGATCTTCCAGTTTATCTTCCTCATCATGTTCCCACACTACATCTTCCTCATCATGTTCCCACAGTACATCTTCCTCATCATAACCCTCCAGTATATCTTCCTCATTTCATCCAATTAAATCTTCAGCTGGGGTATATCAACCCTTGTCTTTCATTTCCTTCTCTGCCTGGGTCCATCTCACGTCTCTCTACACACATTTCCTGCAGGTCTTCATCTCGTCGTAAGTTTGCTCTGTTCTTGAAGCGCTTGTGTCCTGGACGCCAGCCGCTGACCCCAGCAGCAGCGATCGCTGACTGGCCCACTGCTCCAGCTGTTTTCTGACCCCAGCAGCAGCGTTCGCTGACTGGGCCGCTGCTCCAGCTGTTTGCTGCTTCATTGCACTCATCTCAAGTGCAGCGTGTGTGGGTGACTTATCGACCTGGTTAGCGCGAGTGATTCACAGCTTGTGCCTGCTTGCATGCACCTACAGGCACATGCAAATAAACAGGCGGACACAAGGATATACGCAAAAGACACGAGGCCCTTCGAGCATAAGATTCCTTCCCCACGTAACGTACAAACAGTTACTGGCAAATAGGTAATCATACAAAAGACTGAAAGACTAAGAAACATAGGTAATCACATACATATGAACACACACACACACACACACACACACACACACACACACATTGACTCGTCCCTTCCTGCCCCCGGCAGTGTTCAATATTTTCTACCCCGTTACACCAACCATCATTCACAAACCATAAGGCCGCTACACTTTCCCCTTCTTTTTCCCGTCAGCTGGGGAAATATTTCCCCCTATCTTTATCGTTCTTCCCGTCAACTGGAGAAATATTTCTCCATCTTTATTGCTAATCCCGTCAGCTGGGGAAATATTTCTTTCCGTATCCTCATGGCTCCTATCACCACTTCACATATCATCCCACATTGCCTTTGTCTCTTTTTTCTTTTCTCTCTTCCCTACTGACACACATTTTTGCTAAACCTTCATACGTCGTATCACAATCTTTTTAACATTCACCTTTGATTTATCATGAACTTGAATATATTACACACACACACATACACACACACACACACACACACACATATATATATATATATATATATATATATATATATATATATATATATATATATATATATATATATATATATATATATATATATATATATATATCCCTATGAGTCCAGAGTTTATTGATGATGAGTTTGAGAAGATATATTCTATTGGATCTAAGTTAAAATACCCTAGATCTTCCATTGATAAATCCCTTAAGTTAGCAAAGAAATCATCTTATAGAGTTAAGCCCAAATCTCCCATTGACACCGAGAATCTTTTAGTTCTCCCCTTAATAATAATTTTACTTTGCTTCCCATGTTGCTTAAATCTTTTAATGTAAATGTTGCTTTCAGCAACAATGATACTATAAAGAATATCTTAATCAGGAATTCACCAGAAAATTCTCCTGGATGCATCTATAAAGTGTTATGTAGAAATTGTGATAAGTTTTATGTTGGGCAGACTGGTAAGGATCTTTCTGTTAGACTCAAGCAACATGAATACAGTATTAGAACAGGACAAGAATCAAATGCCTTGTTTAATCACGTTAGAAACTATGATCATTGTATTGACTGGAGTAATGACATCTCAGTTATTAACTAACTCTATTACCAAGAGAAATAGATAAATACAAATTAGATAACTTCATTGTTGATAAAATTTGTAAAATGAAAAGTTTATGAACGCTCGTTGTCTGTCTTGGACAAATGCATGTTTACCAAATGGCGTCCTAGCTTCGTCTCTTCGATGTATATCAACTGACTGTTATATTTCTCTCTTGTGTCTCCCCTGATGATGTGATTATTACACGAAATTGCACTTGGGAACTTATTGTGTTTCATTTTCCCCGTGGACTCATAGGAATATCTTAATGACGCGCAAAATTGTGATCCTTTCCAATGTGTGGAAGTCGAGAACACTATCTCCGAAAGCAAAAATAGCTATGTTTGAAGGAATAGTGGTTCCAACAATGTTGTATGGTTGCGAGGCTTGGGCTATGGATAGAGTTGTGCGCAGGAGGGTGGATGTGCTGGAAATGAGATGTTTGAGGACAATATGTGGTGTGAGGTGGTTTGATCGAGTAAGTAATGTAAGGGTAAGAGAGATGTGTGGAAATAAAAAGAGCGTGGTTGAGAGAGCAGAAGAGGGTATTTTGAAATGGTTTGGTCACATGGAGAGAATGAGTGAGGAAAGATTGACCCAGAGGATATATGTGTCGGAGGTGGAGGGAACGAGAAGTGGGAGACCAAATTGGAGGTGGAAAGATGGAGTGAAAAAGATTTTGAGTGATCGGGGCCTGAACATGCAGGAGGGTGAAAGGCGTGCAAGGAATAGAGTGAATTAGATCGATGTGGTATACCGGGTCGACGTGCTGTCAATGGATTGAATCAGGGTATGGGAAGCGTCTGGGGTAAACCATGGAAAGTTGTGTGGGGCCTGGATGTGGAAAGGGAGCTGTGGTTTCGGGCATTATTGCATGACAGCTAGAGATCTAAGTGTGAACGAATGGGCCTTTGTTGTCTTTTCCTAGCGCTACCTCGCACACATGAGGGGGGGAGGGGGATGTTATTCCATGTGTGGCGAGGTGGCGATGGAAATGAATAAAGGCAGACACTGTGAATTGTGCGCATGTGTATATATGTATGTGTCTGTGTGTGTATATATATGTGTACATTGAAATGTATAGGTATGTATATTTGCGTGTGTGGACGTGTGTGTATATACATGTGTATGGGGGTGGGTTGGGCCATTTCTTTCGTCTGTTTCCTTGCGCTACCTCGCAAACGCGGGAGACAGCGACAAAGCAAAATAAGATATATATATATATATATATATACATATATATATATATATATATATATATATATATATAAATATATATATATATATATATATATATATATATATATATATATATATATATATATATATATATATATATATATATATATATATATATATATATATATATTGCTATGTTCACAGTGATGCACGTAATCTAGTATTTGCTGATAACCAAGAGGAAAATGAAACACGATAAGTTCCTAAGTGCACTTTCGTGTAATAATCACATAGTCAGGGGAGATACAAGAATGAGATAAAGGACTTAGAACAGTCAGTTGATATTCATGAAAGAGTGGTTTGGTGAAAAGAGAAGAGGTGGTGAAAGCCTTGCGGAACATGAAATCCGGCAAGGCGTCGGTTATAGATGGTATTGCATTTGAATTTCTTAAGAAAGTGGGTGACTGTGTTGTTGATTGGTTGGTAAGGATATTCATTGTATGTACGGATCAAGGTGAAGTGCCTGAGGATTGGAGGTGTGCATCTATAGTGCTATTTTATAAAGACAAATGGGATAAACGTGATAAACGTAAATGTTTAAACTACAGAGGAATAAATTTGTTAACTATACCGGATGGGAGGGTATTGATTGAGAGGTTGAAGGCATGTACAGAGCATCAGATTGGGGAGGAGCTGCAAGGTTTAAGAAGAGATACAGGATGCGTGGATCGGATATTTACTTTGAAGAGTGTATGGGAAATACTCAGAAAAACAGACGGTTTTGTATGTGACATTTGTGGATCTGGAGAAGGCATATGATAGGGTTGATAGATATGCTTCGTGGAAGGTCTGTAGAATGTATGGTGTGGGAGGTAAGCTGCTAGAGGCGGTGAGAAGTTTTTATCAAAGGAGTAAGGCGTGTGTAAGAGTAGGAAGAGAGGAGAGTGCTTGGTTCCCAATGGTCTGTCTGCGGTATGGTTGTGTAATGTCACCATGGTTGTTTAATTTGTTTATGGATGGGCTGGTGAGGATGATAGATGCAGGAGTTTTAGAGAGAGGGGCGAGTTTGCAGTTTGTTAAGGATGAGGGGGCCTGGGAAGAGAATCAGTTGTTATTCGCGAGTGATACGGCAATGGTAGCTGATTCGTGTGAGAAACTGCAGAAGTTATTGATTGAGTTTGGAAGAATATGTGAAAGAAAAAGTTGAGAGTAATTGTGAATTAAAACAAGGTTATTAAGGTCAACAGGATTGAGGGACAAGTTAGTTGGGATGTAAGTTTGAAAGGAGAAAATTGGAGGAAGTGAAGTATTTTAGATATCTGGGAGTGGACTTGGCAGCGAATGGAACCACGGAAGCGGAAGTGAGTCATGAGGTAGGTGAGGGGAGAAGATTCTGGGAGCGATGAAGAATTTGCGCCAAGAGATACCGTTACCTCGGGGAGCAAGAATTGGGTATATTTGAGGGAAAAGTAATTCCAGCAATATCGTATGGTTGCGAGGCATGGGCTATAGATAGGGTTGTGCGGAGAAGAGTGGATGTGTTTTAAATGAAATGTTTTGAGGACAATATGTGGTGTAAGGCGTTTTGATTGTGTAAGCAATAAAAGGGTAAGAGAGATGTGTGGTAATAAATAGAGTGTAGTTGAGTGAGCAGAAGAGGGTGTGTTGATAATGATAATAGTGATAATGATAATAATTATCATGATAATTATAATAATAATAATGATCATAATACTACTACTACTACTACTACTACCAATAATAATAATAATAATGATAATAATAATAATAATAATAATGATAATAGTAATAATAATAATAATAACAATGATGATAATAATATTAATGATGATAATGATAATAATAATTATAATGATAATGATAATAATGATAATAATAATAATAAAAATAATATTAATAATAATAATAATAATAATAATGATAATAATAATAATATTAATAATAATAATAATGATAATGTTAACAAGATAAACAACAATGATAATGACGATAATGATAATAAAGATGATAGTAACAATGATAATAAACGGTCTTATACAGATGTATTGAAATCGAAAACTGAGAAAATAATCGTGGTTGTGTTACAAGTGGGTTGTGAGGGTTGGCGCACACACGGTCTTCACACAATCATTATGGATTATTCATAATGGTCCCAGCCATTGCGATGGGGATGTTTTGTGTGACAAGTTGGTCCCTGAAGCCTGGGATACAGATATGGAACATTTTGGTCCAGGGATTCACATCAAAGCTTTATGGAGTCCTTTTGATATAGGCCTCTGGAAGCATGATAAAGCTGATCGCTTTAGATGAACGTTTAAGTTGTTGAAAACGACCCTGGGTTGTTAGTCATAAGTCTCAAAACCGTAATGAGAAAGGAAATAACAGACCTCTTTGAAGCAAATAGGGGAGTAAAATGGGGCACTATGAGAATCATTTTCTATCACAATGAAATGCAGAACGTAATAAGTTCAGCAGGTTACAAGGTATTGTAATTGCTAAACTTACTCTAGGCTGCAGGTGCTATTAGCGCTTTGGCCTGTCCTATATGAATCGTTGGCGTAACCAATGTTAATCGTATGAACTGTAAATTTTGTGGCTAGCTTTGGACACGGAGTGGAGCACTATGCCTCAGACTATGAAAACTACAGCCTTCAAGTGATTGTTCCAGACGAACCCTGCAAGAAATGGCGTAACACCTTACTGGTAATCACATGATACCTGAAATTCTGAGACTGTATCCACTTTTTGTATCAAGTTGGCAAAACTTGCTATATAAAAGACTGTAAACTTGTGTTTACGTACCAATTGTGTGAGAACATACGTAATGAGCATCAGCCCACTGGTGTCTGACGAAGACCCTATGTGGCCTCTTATAATTCTTTGGCGCTGCAGCTCACAGGATGAACATGGTGATGCACCCGACGCCATCAACGCCATAAATAATAATAATGAAATAGATTAGTGGTCATTAGAGCTCGAGTGGGCTCCATGCGGTTGTGGTGACCGACTGCAAATCCGGGACGAGGGATCTCTAGTGGCAGGAGGTGACGGTGACGTGGATGGTGGAATAACTTCCTCCCGACCTGTTGGATGAGATCTATGTGATGGCTGAAGACAGGTGGGAGGACCAGTGTGTTCAGCGTGTGCATATGTGTGTGCGTATGTGTATAGGTCTGTATATGGAAGAAATCCAAGGCTATATAAACTTCATAAATTATGACTATTTATACATATATGTCAGGACTGATGATAATGTATAAATGAGGATTCATGACAGTACTATTATCTGTCAGGACATTCAACTCTATGTGCAAGCCTGCATGGCTGTACACGTGTCCATATATATATATATATATATATATATATATATATATATATATATATATATATATATATATGATAGGTGTTCCAGCCGATGGTGTTCGCTTCAGTTTACAACCGATCATCAACCACAGGGTGGAACCATACTGCACTCATAAGTTGGGTACAGTTACAAAGCTTTGTTTCTCTCCTTCACCGTCTCTCTCCTCAACCCTCTTGTCGACCACTTAACCACAGAGGGACGACCCTTGAGCATGGCGGTACGACCTTTAGATATGATGGCCTGAGCTTTGACCAGACCATAAGTTCAACCATCAACACAGATCTTTCTTATTTTCCCAACCATCGACAATTCTCTACATCCCCTCACTCTATTACTTTGTCTCCGGTTGTCCCTTTCCTCCGTATGTGCCATCTTTCTTCCTTCATTTATCCAGTAGTTTTCATAGAAAATCATAACCAACATTATTTTCGCCATCTATCTAAAACTCTTTTAGCTGCCAGTAACTATTTATCCCCGTTCGTTTCATCGTGCCTACCCAATCCTCTTTATCATTGGTATCCCTTAAGATATTTCCCTTTCATACATTTTGTAATCTCCTTATCCACTTCCTCAAACCCTTGCCTCCTTTTTTAACATTTGATAACTTTTTCTATCACGATAACCCCATACTGCCGTCCCTCACCCCTTAATATCTTCCTTAATCCCCTAACTACCTTCCCTTATTACCTTTGTCATCCTTTCATGACCTTCCTCGCCCTTACCCCCTTCTTTTTATCCCTTGATTCCTTAGTTAAGTTCTCATACCTTCCTTCATGCCCTTAACTATCTTCTGTAACCCCCTTAACACTTTCCTTAGTACCTCTCTTTTTTCCGTCGCCCCTTAACACAACTTACTTAACCTTCCTTTCAGTTCTCTTCCCCTTCTCATCCCTTAGCCTCACCCACTATGTAACAACTGTGTCATTTTGTGATATTTCGACTTTGTCGCTCCTTCTTAACGTGGTCTGGAACGCCTTTCTCCTAACTCTCTCATTCCATTAGATTAACAAGATCTTCCTTACCTTCCCTTAACTCTTTCCGTTTCCTGTGAATTCTTTTCATGTATCCTTAAACTTGCTCCTTCCATTAATACCCCTTTATCACCTCCTGTTCTCCTTAATCCTTCCCTCCATTATTTCTCTTCCTCCCACCATCTTCCCACAAGTCATCTGTATGTGTGAACCGCTCTGATGATTCCATTCTAAGCCATAGCTGGGATTTTATCAAATTTGCCCCGTTTTTTTATATGCATTTATTTGTGTTCCTCTCTGCACATTACCCTCTTTTATTAATAATGTCAATGGGCCATAAATGGTTGGCCTCATAGCATCTGATCGTCATCTTAGTCTGAATTTCAGTTAATGATTACAAGTTTATATGTTTGAGTTGAGCCGTTCAAACATACAATGCTGTGACTTTCTTTTCCTTTTGTCTGTGTCAACAGCGATAGTTCGAATACTACATATACAATATCTGGTCCATCTCTCCTTCATTAACCTTCATGTAACATTTTCCAGCGCCATATTGGAATATTGTGTATCACTGGCGTTCCCTCGGGCACCATGTTATATATTCTGTTCTTATTTATTTAAATGTTTTATGACGTAATCTATTGAATAATTTCCATAGTATCTAGCTCAGTGTGTTTGTACCAATCACATTTTATGAAATATATCTTTTGGCCAATAGCTTCCATCTCTGGCCTCACTGAACTATACATTTCGAAATACTGTCTTGATATTTGGAATCTTTCGTTGTGTATTTCGTGTGTCGGATATAAAATTTGACTGATGTCTTATGAAACGTCATACCGGCCTTTCACTCTATTCACACAGTCTTACTGCTATTACTGGAACGACCAGGAGCCATTCTGCCTCTTGGTTGGCTGTTGGTTGGTTGGTTGTTGAGGATTTTAGGCCTATCAACAGCCAGGGTCATTCAGGTCGTCAGCGTCAAGCTACGACCACCAACCGAGAAATCTTCAACACTTGAGGTGTTGAGGATCGTTCTATGACCGCTTACGCTCTCACTATATATGTGGCCCATTCTAGTTTTGTCTTTAGTTGCCGATCATTATTCGTTTATGGATATATATATATATATATATATATATATATATATATATATATATATATATATATATATATATATATATATATATATATATACACACACATATATAAAATACTTAATCGCTGTTTCCCGCGTCAGCGAGGTAGCGCAAGGAAACAGATGAAGAATGGCCCAATCACCCACATCCAGACATATATATATATATATATATATATATATATATATATATATATATATATATATATTTATATATATATATATATATATATATATATATATATATATATATATATATATATATATATATAAACGCCCATACACGCACATATACATACATATACGTACACAGACATATACATATATACACAAGTACATGTTCACACTCGCTGCCGCCAACCATTCCCGTCTCCATCCCGCTGCACATGAGATAGCATCCCCCCTCCTCCTTCAGTGAAAGGGAGCTGTGGTTTCGGTGCATTACACATGACAGCTAGAGACTGAGTGTGAACGAATGTGGCCTTTGTTGTCTCTTCCTAGCGCTTCGTAATTAATGGGTATCTATTGGCTCAGGGAAGCATTATGATATATCTTCCATGATTAGTACAAGGATATAAACTTTTTAATGTTATATTACATGGTTTAAGGAAAACGTTTTTGGGCAAAGAAAAATGATAATACTGTAAACTATATGTGCATGTGGATATATGTATATCTCTGTGTATGCATACATATGTATAGGCTGAAATGTATAGGTATGTAAATGTGCGTGTGTGGGCGTTTATATATAAACATGTGTATGTGGGTGAGTTTGGGCCATTCTTTTGTCTGTTTCCTTGAGCTTCCTCGCTGATGCGGGAGGCGGCGATTACATTTAATGTAGATGATATATATATATATATATATATATATATATATATATATATATATATATATATATATATATATATATATATATATATATATATATATATATATATATTATCCCTGGGGATAGGGGAGAAAGAATACTTCCCACGCATTCCCTGCGTGTCGTAGAAGGCGACTAAAAGGGAAGGGAGCGCGGGGCTGGAAATCCTCCCCTCTCGTTTTTTTTTTTAATTTTCCAAAAGAAAGAACAGAGAAGGGGGCCAGGTGAAGATATTCCCTCAAAGGCCCAGTCCTCTGTTCTTAACGCTACCTCGCTATCGCGGGAAATAGCGAATAGTATAAAAAAAAATATCTATATATATATATATATATATATATATATATATATATATATATATATATATATATAGATAGATAGATAGATAGATAGATAAATAGATAGATAGATAGATAGACAGATATATATACAGATATATAGGTATATATACTAATTTCAGTTTTGCGCGTTGTCGAGGCAGCGTTAGGAACAGACAACTAACGGAATCATCTACTGACAACTTCTCTGTAGACAACATTTCTGTAGACCTTATGTTTAAGACACCGCAAACACAACCACCATCTACATCCATGCCACGCATGCTGGTCCATAGTTTACCATGACTGCTTCATTTGCTCGGGTTCAGCCTACTGATAGCACGTCGCGCCCATATGCCACATCGCTGCACTCAACTCTATCCATACACGCCTCTCTCCATACCTCAAGGTTTCTCTTACTTCATCCTTCCGTATCCTTTTTGGGTTTCCCTCTTACTTGCTCCTTCCAGTTCTGACATGTAGTTCATCTTAGAATTACGCTCATCCTCTCAATACATCCGGACCATGTAGCCCACCAGGGTCAGTTCTCACTCAAGGTGTGGTTCCTGCCGCCTCTCACACTGTCATTCCCGACAAGATCAACCTGCCTGCCAGTACATATCTGCCTCAGGCATTATATTTCCAGCCCAACCATCGTCTTCCTTTCTTTTGCATTCAAGGCCCAAGCCTGGAACTCTTATACCCTCAGATTTACCCATCTTTGCTCAGTCAGACACTGATCTCCCCTTCCACATATCTCTTAGCGCAATGAGAGTCTTAGCTTCCACTCCTATGGCTATACTTCCCATGGCTTCATCGGCTGTCATCTCTACTACCAAGATTCTTAAAACACTTCTCCCTCCAGGTTTTCCCCGTTCATACTCGCACTTATTTCACTCCCCTTCTTTACTTCAATACCATACTTCTGTTTACGTTAACTCTCTGCTACCAGAGTTGTGTCATCTGCAAACAGCAACTGACTCGCCTCTCCAGTCCTTCCACTACCTACCCACACACGTATGTTGTATGTTTACGTCGTAATGTTTTCGGGAATTTGTGTACATCATCACTGTTATGGTCACCAGACGCTATAGGTAGAGTCCTCAGACCTCCACCTCTTCCCTGTCTCGCTAAGTCGGTAAGGCTGGACCTGAGGGGTAGCTGTGGGTACCCGGCCGGTGTCATGATTGGACCTGAAGGGCAGGTTTGGGTTCCTGGTCGGTGTCAGGGCTAGACCTGAGGGGCAGGTGTGGGCCAGCAGATGTCAGGGTTGGACATAAGGAACGATATGATTTTCGGACAACTTCTTGTAATGTTAGCTAAGGACAACCACAACAACAGCGGTCAAGGACAACCACAACAACAGCAGTCAAGACAACCACAACAACAGCAGTCAAGGACAACCACAACAACAGCAGTCAAGGACAACCACAACAACAGCAGTCAAAGACAACCACAACAACAGCTGTCAAGGACAACCACAACAACAGCAGTCAAGGACAACCACAACAACAGCAGTCAAGGACAACCACAACAACAGCAGTCAAGGACAACCACAACAACAGCAGTCAAGGACAACCACAGCTCCAGCATTCAAGGACAACCACAGCTTTAACAGTCAGGGACAGTCACAGTCAGCCTCAACATGCACACCATCTGTGAGGCAACAGAAGTAATATCTGTTTCAACAATACCAACTCATGGTAACAGAATCGTCGATATCCAACACACCATAGAGATAAATGGCAACACTGATTCATGGAAACATAGATACTTGGCAACCCTGATCCATGACAGCAAAGACACGTGGTAACAATGATCCATGACAACAAAGACACGAGGTAACAATGATCCATGATACAAAGACACGTGGTAACAATGATCCATGACAACAAAATCACGTGGTAACAATGATCCAGGACAACAAAGACACGTGGTAACAATGATCCATGATAACAAAGACACGTGGTAACAATGATCCATGATAACAAAGACACGTGGTAACAATGATCCATGACAACAGAGACACGTGGTAGCAATGATGCAGGACAACAGAGATTTTTATGCAACACGCCAGTGACAACAGAAATGTCTGACGAACAAACACACTCGTGGCAACAGAAATGTGGCAATACATAACGGGAGGCAACACTCACATCCACTGCAGGGAAAGGCATATGCCAGTATGTTGCTTAGACGTAGCATGAAGACAGTGCTAAGATCATCAATTTTACCGTCACAGGCACAAAGAGGGAGCGACTTGACCACGACGGTACGATCCTTGATCACGACGGTACGATCCTTGATCACGACGGTACGATCCTTGATCACGACGGTACGATCCTTGATCACGACGGTACGATCCTTGACCACGACGGTACGATCCTTGATCACGACGGTACGACCCTTGATCATAACGGTACGACCCTTGACCACGACGGTACGATCCTTGACCACGACAGTACGATCCTTGATCACGACGGTACGATCCTTGACCACGACGGAACGAGCCTTATTAACAAAGGCACGACCATTGGGTAGGATGACCCAGCCTTTGATCAGACTCTGAAGGTTCACAAAGGTCATCCAACCATACCCAAGGGTCGGACCCGTCGTCCTCAAGGATGGTACCGACGCGCTCAAGGATACGACCGTCATTATGGTGTAGCGTCGTTGTACCGTCGTTATGGTGTAGCGTCGTTGTACCGTCGTTATGGTGTAGCGTCGTTGTACCGTCGTTGTGGTGTAGCGTCGTTGCACCGTCGTTATGGTGTAGCGTCGTTGTACCGTCGTTGTGGTGGAGCGTCGTTGTACCGTCGTTGTGGTGTAGCGTCGTTGTACCGTCGTTGTGGTGTAGCGTCGTTGTACCGTCGTTGTGGTGTAGCGTCGTTGTACCGTCGTTGTGGTGTAGCGTCGTTGTACCGTCGTTATGGTGTAGCGTCGTTGTACCGTCGTTGTGGTCCAGCGTCGTTGTACCGTCGTTATGGTGTAGCGTCGTTGTACCGTCGTTGTGGTGTAGCGTCGTTGTACCGTCGTTGTGGTGTAGCGTCGTTGTACCGTCGTTGTGGTGTAGCGTCGTTGTACCGTCGTTATGGTGTAGCGTCGTTGTACCGTCGTTATGGTGTAGCGTCGTTGTACCGTCGTTGTGGTCCAGCGTCGTTGTACCGTCGTTGTGGTGTAGCGTCGTTGTACCGTCGTTGTGGTCCAGCGTCGTTGTACCGTCGTTATGGTGTAGCGTCGTTGTACTGTCGTTGTGGTCCAGCGTCGTTGTACCGTCGTTATGGTGTAGCGTCGTTGTACCGTCGTTGTGGTGTAGCGTCGTTGTACCGTCGTTGTGGTGTCAGCGTCGTTGTACCGTCGTTGTGGTGTAGCGTCGTTGTACCGTCGTTGTGGTGGTGCGTCGTTGTACCGTCGTTGTGGTGGTGCGTCGTACCGTCTTTCTCGGTGATTGCACTTTCCCCCGCCAGAGGTTAATAACCATAATAACAAAGGTTATGTTCTTGAAATTAGAAGAGATATATCTAATGATCAGGTTGAACCATGAGATCACCAGTCAAAAGCATGAATACTTTATCAAAGTAACCCATTATAACTACTACTTGACACAACATCTACAGTACACATCCGGGCATCACCTTCGTCATAGCAAGTCATATTCCTACAACCAGTTACTACAATAATGTGTGAGGCACGACATGCACTGGTGTGTGGTCGTGCTGGCTGCCATCTACTGGTATCTCCTGGCAACCATAATCATGTTCTGAGTCACTTAAGAATATAAGGAAAAATGTTAAGTCTGCTTCATTCATAAATATCTTTGATTTTCTTCTTCATCTTCTTCTTCTATCATTTTTATTATTATCATTATTATCATTATTATTATTATTATTATTATTATTATTATTATTATTATTATTATCATCATTATTATTATTATCATTATTATTATTATTATTATTATCATTATTGTTATCATTAGTATTATCACTATTATCATTATCATCATTATTATCATTATTATCATCATTATCAGTATTATTATCATTATCATTATTATTATTATTATTATCATTATTATTATTATTATTATCATTGTTATTACTATTATCATTATTGTATTATTATTATTATTATTATTATTATTATTATTATTATTATTATTATTATCATTATCATTATAATCATTATTATTATTATCATTATTATTATTATTATTATTATTATTATTATTATTATTATTATTATTATTATCATTATTACTATCATTACCATCATTATTATTGTGATTATCATCATTATCATTATTATCACCATTATCATTATCATTGTCATTATCATTACCGTTATTCGCATGAGTATCATTAATGTTATGGCAATTATTCTTATCGTTATTATTAACGATACGTCTTTCTTCATTTACTTTCAACATAAACCATTATGGACAAGGAAGAAAGTATCTTCTATGTCATCTAGTGTGTGTGTGTGTGTGTGTGTGTGTGTGTGTGTGTGTGTGTGTGTGTGTGTGCAAGAAAAGGCTTAGACCACAATAAATGGCTTCCTATCACTTATGTTCTCAGTGTGCGACGGCCATTTTGGATCTAGATCGATCAGGCGGAAAATAAACAGGTTGGGTGAGGTCGATCATTATGACCCAGCACGACTCCCCCACCACACCGACACCTCTCCATAATCTTGTGTTCTTAACCGCCTGAGCACAACGGCATGGCCCTTGAGCACGACAGGTTGAGCACCAAGCCACATACAGCCCTCGGGTGGGATGGCCTGGCCTTAAGACCACAGCCTTTAAGAGTTAGTCTAAGGCCGCTCTTTGGTATCCAAGGGTCGTATCGGAGTCGTGCTCGAGGTGGATACCTGGAGGACGACCCGTGCGATCATACGACCAGAAGACAGGGAGGTGGAGGAGGAGGGGACAGGGTAAGGTGGTGGGGGCTAATAGCGGGAAGTAATCTATATATATACATATATATATATATATATATATATATATATATATATATATATATATATATATATATATATATATATATATATAGTGAATATGAACGCGCACCTTCATAAAACACATAATACCCTCCAACAGCCAGGATTCGAACCCAGGACCTTTTGCGTGGTATTTATTTATATATCATTTTACACGAGGTATGTGTCCCCAGAAAATGTCGTGCATACCGAACCTATCTTAACATAATAAACAATATTGACCTTCATACCTCACAAGTATGAACGTAAAATACATATATTAGACTAAATAGAATAAGACTGAACAGTATACTGCTTGTATTAACCAATGACAGTTAAACATACAAAAGGTTTTCGTACAAGGAAATGCTTGGCTGGTGGTTGGTGTCAGGGAAGAGGGAGGTGACTAAGAGTAGTCTGGGTCAGGGAGGACGGACAACTGTAGGGATGACATTTGACTTCCTTCATGAGTGTCTCAGCAGAGGCATCCTGCTTATAAGAACTGGTAGTAGGGTTGAGTGATGTCAATGTGGCGATGTAGGTAGAGACATGTGACGCGACGAGTGAGTGAAGTTGACACCGTCAACACCATATGGGTACGTGGACCGAAGTGAAGTGTGTTAACACATACAATGCTTGTCGGTATTATATTCCTTCATTGTGGATATATTCCTCGTGGAAACGCGAGGGGAATTGATGGGACTGTTTAGTTACTCGATGTCTTGTGGAGTTAGAGTCATTAATGTGGTTAGAGATGTGGATTATTATGAGGAAGATGAAAGAAGGTGGCCTGAAATGGAACGTACTTACCTCACCTACATAAGACCTACAGAGACGCACTTCGTATATATATATATATATATATATATATATATATATATATATATATATATATATATATATATATATATCTAAGGCGCTTGCAACCCAGCCTTAGAGCTCCAAATGATTTAGAAGAACTTCATGACCGTTGTTACATGAGCCCCGTGCACAGTGGGGGTGTATGTGGTCGTAACACCTGGAGATGTAAAAGTAGCTTGACGTGGGCGTTCTGGTCGACCCTGGCGGCAGATAAGCTTAATAAAACCCCAACCAACCATTCAGTCAACTAACCTGCTGTTGTATTGTGCAGTTCATCACAAAATGTGTTTCTCAAATGATCATGCAAAGGTACTGATGCAAATTTCATCCAGTTTTGATTTGTGGGATATCCAGAGAATGAGACGTAATCGATATTGCTTTTAAAGAACACCAGACAACTTAAAGATGTTAAGAACAATTCAAATTACTTCAAGGAGCCGCAACACAGCTCAATATTGGGTTCACCTCACTTCACCAGGAGCAGACACTGTTTTATTGTTTGATTTTACGGAGATGATTCATTGTATCATAAACTGTTTTTTTATGCATGCATTATTTTCACTGCTGTACAGCATTTCCAGGAATTTTATAAAGTTAATAGAGATCAAGGGAGGAGTTATATGGAAGCACGAACACCAATCAGATACCTTGCTATAATACGTTCTTGTTTTAGTATTGTAATATTCAAATTGGAAATATTCTTGCATGTATCAATTCATTTTCAAGTATCTGTTTGTCTTTGCTGTGTAGTTTCACTCTCATGAACATATGACAACTGATGTAAACATCAGGAAATATATGCAACACGCCGTCCGTGGCGGCAACTCAGGCTGTGTGGAGCGCTGTGTTACTCCCTCAGATGTTCGCTCTGTTGTCAACACGAGACAATGTTGCCATTTAATGATTTGATTTCTTTTATATCTATCAAATACGTATATTGTATTGCTATGATACCCACACAATGACACAAACAATATATATATATATATATATATATATATATATATATATATATATATATATATATATATATATATATATATATTTATTCTATATTTTATTTTGCTTTGTCGCTGTCTCCCGCGTTTGCGAGGTAGCGCAAGGAAACAGACGAAAGAAATGGCCTAACCCACCCCCATACACAATGTACACACACACACGCCCACACACGCAAATATACATACCTATACATCTTAATGTACACATATATATACACACACAGACACATACATATATACCCATGCACACAATTCACACTGTCTACCCCTATTCATTCCCATCGCCACCTCGCCACACATGGAATATCATCCCCCTCCCCCCTCATGTGTGCGAGGTAGCACTAGGAAAAGACAACAAAGGCCCCATTCGTTCACACTCAGTCTCCAGCTGTCACGCAATAATGCCCGAAACCACAGCTCCCTTTCCACATCCAGGCCCCACGCAACTTTCCATGGTTTACCCCAGACGCTTCACATGCCCTGATTCAATCCACTGACAGCACGTCAACCCCGGTATACCACATCGATCCAATTCACTCTATTCCTTGCCCTCCTTTCACCCTCCTGCATGTTCAGGCCCCGATCACACAAAATCTTTTTCACTCCATCTTTCCACCTCCAGTTTGGTCTCCCACTTCTGCTCGTTCCCTCCACCTCCGACACATATATCCTCTTGGTCAATCTTTCCTCACTCATTCTCTCCATGTGCCCAAACCATTTCAAAACACCCTCTTCTGCTCTCTCAACCACGCTCTTTTTATTTCAACACATCTCTCTTACCCTTACATTACTTACTCGATCAAACCACCTCACACCACACATTGTCCTCAAACATCTCATTTCCAGCACATCCACCCTCCTGTGCACAACTCTATCCATAGCCCACGCCTCGCAACCATACAACATTGTTGGAACCACTATTCCTTCAAACATACCCATTTTTGCTTTCCGAGATAATGTTCTCGACTTCCACATATATATATATATATATATATATATATATATATATATATATATATATATATATATATATATATATTCCTAAGAGTCCACGGGGAAAATGAAACACGATAAGTTCCCAAGGGCACTTTCGTATAATAATCATATCATCAGGGAAGACACAAGATATACACATATTACAGTCAGTTGATATACAACGAAGAGACGTAGCTAGGACGCTATTTGGTATATATATATATATATATATATATATATATATATATATATATATATATATATATATATATATATATATATATATATATTACATTTGTGTCGCTTTATGACACCAAAGTATCTGTTCTATGTATAAAACCTCTCTACCGTGTTCTCTA
>NC_092229.1:28297702-28357702 GCF_036320965.1 Panulirus ornatus | reverse complement strand
GGTAATTTCCGGGGCAAGGAATGTCACAGACGAGGCTACGACGCTTCTAGAGTCCAGTCACACTTCCGGTAGTAACAGAGGTTGTAGGCCGCCGTCACCATACAAGCTGGTGTTGTATATCTATCTATCTATCTATCTATCTATCTATATATATATATATATATATATATATATATATATATATATATATATATATATTTTTTTTTTTTTTTTTTCATACTATTCGCCATATCCCACGTTAGTGAGGTAGCGTTCTTTCGGAAAATTAAAAATGACAGGGGAGGATTTCGAGACCCCCGCTCCCTCCCCTTTTAGTCGCCTTCTACGACACGCAGGGAATACGTGGGAAGTATTGTTTCTCCCCTATCCCCAGGGATGATATATATATATATATATATATATATATATATATATATATATATATATATATATATATATATATATATATATATATATATATAGGGTGAAAGTGTTGGACGAGCGGAGATTGGTTTGTGTACATATAGATATTGCACAGCCATGTCCCTATCAGGCAGAAAGATTATGTGCCATGGAGACAGCAAAACATCCACACAGACGGGGAATAAACAAGGGATCAGATGGTAGTCAGTGTTGTCATATTCTTCTCACCTGTATGGTAGTCTAGTATTCTTGATGTATAGTTGTTACTTGATATATTAGAATTGTTATAACCTGCAAGTACAAGCATACATTATCACTAGAGCTGCTACATGGTGAAAGGCTTGCAACTGTGGCAGCCCCGCGGGGGCATGAGTGATGGGGGACGTGAGGCCATGCGGGAGGCTGACACCCTCCCCCTCCCCCCTCCCCCCTCAAACCCACCGTCACAACCTTCTCGTGGGGGGGGGGGGTAAAGATGCCAGTTATGCATATTCTTGTAAGACTGTTTAGCTAACAAGGAGAAAATTATCATATCGTAAGAACAATGTAAAGAATTAGTGTGTATAATCATCCATGGCGTGTGTCATGAGTTTAGCTGTGGGTTAATTATAGAGATTATATTGTTAAACTCAGAGGGCGCGAGATCGCCTGTGCCAGACCCCATATAGGACTAAGCCAAGTGCAAAAAATATACTATTTACGGTGCTTAACTAAGATGATACAGTAAGACAGTTTCAAATAATGGCACCACGAGAATATATCGAGTGTGGAAAAGTGACAAGGTGACGTAGTGAAGTAATTAACCAAGGAAACTGAAATAATCGTCTTGGTAACCCTACATTTACATCCTGTGTTAAGCAGTACACAGACGAGACTCAGCGAGTGTGTGTGTATCTTATCCCCTTGTAGAGAGTTGCCCAGTCCAGGAGACATAGCATCATCATATCCAAGATTCCTGGCCACCTGTTTGAGGCGAGCACCTGTGAGGCACCAGTCAGGGTCCTATCTAGGGAGGATCTTACCTGTATGACGACCGGTATGAGGGCATCGCCCAGGACGTGCTTAAGGCGTGCTTGACCCAGTGGGCGCGGTACGTGCAGCGCTGCGTGAGACGCAAGCACGGACAGACGTGACGTGGAGGACGAGGGTCTATCGCTAGGCCACGGACACACCCACGCCCAGAGACCCGGCTGCATCCTAATTACTCAAAATCCACAGCTGACGACATGTTACCGGTTGATGCTCACCAAGTGGACTTTTAACACCAGAGACCTGAAGCGAAGCCGCCTGCTGGTATTACGCTGTGCGGGAGGAACTACAGTATATTGTATATCATATATTTTGACTTCCAGATTTTCCAAGAAGTCCCTCGCAAAAAGTCCCTTGCAATTGTGAGTAAGAGTGTTTAGTTACTATTAGCACAGTGTTAAGGTGCATGTCACATAATTTCTGATTCTGTGAGAAGCCTTACTAAGATGTCAAATGTAACAATAGCCGCGGAGCTATGCATGATGGCTGGTTATGTTCACAGTGTTGCAATCATTTAGATGTTAAGATATTTCACTGTTTACATAGGCACATGTCACTGTCTTATTATGTGGACTTAATGTCATTTTATTTAGGTATAAAGTACGAGGAGGTTATTGGCCTTTCCTTAGCCTACAGGAAAGTGAGTAGTTAAAGTAAAATTGGCAGTCCAATTGTCTGAATTGATGGGCTTCACTTAAACCGTGGCTATAGGGCCCGTTGATAGCCTCACTTGAACAGCACCAACTATCAAATAATAATCTCTAGTAACTACAGTTAGTAATAACGTTGAGCAGATTCTTGCAAACATTATCTTTTTTCTTTATCTAGCTCTTGCACACACACACACAGACACACACACACACACACACACACACACACACACACACATATAAATATATATATATATATATATATATATATATATATATATATACCTGGGGATAGGGGAGAAAGAATACTTCCCACGTATTCCATGGGTGTCGTAGAAGGCCCATACACGCACATATACATACATACACATTTCAACGTATACATACATATACATACAGACACATGCATATATACACTCATGTACATATTCATACTTGTTGCCTTCATCCATCTCGTCGCTACCCCTCCACACAGGAAATGCCCCCCCACCCCCTTACAGCGAGGTAGCCACATTCGCTCACACTCAGTCTCTAGCAGTCATGTGTAATGCACCGAAACCACAGCTCCCTCTCCACATTCAGGCCCCATAGACCTTTGGATGGTTTACCTCAGACTCTTCTCATTCCCTGGTTCAGTCCATTGACAGAACGTCGACCCTGGTATACCACATCGTTCCAGTTAACTCTATTCCTTGCACGCTTTTCACCCTCCTGTATGTTCAGGCCCCGATCGCTCAAAATCTTTTTCACTCTATCCTTCCACCTCTAATTTGGTCTCCCACTTCTCCTTGTTCTCTCCACCTCTGACACATATATCCTCTTTGTCAACCTTTCCTCGCTCATTCTCTCCATATGTCCAAACATGTCCAAACAATTTCAGCACACCCTCTTCTGCTTTCTCAACCAAATTCTTTTTATTTCTGTACATCTCTCTTACCCTTTCATTGCTTACTCGATTAAACCACATGGCACCACATATTGTCCTCAAACATCTCACTTCCAATACATCCACCGCCTCCGAACAGCTTTATCTGTAGCCCATGAATCGCAGCCAAATGATATTGTTAGAACTACTATACCTTCAAACATTACCATTTTTACCCTTCCGATAATGTTCTCTCTTTCCACATTCTATATCGCTCCCAGAAACTATTTATACACACACACACACACACACACACACACACACACACACATATATATATATATATATCATATGCCTTTTCCAGATCCATAAATGCTACATACAAATCCATTTGTTTTTCTAAGTATTTCTCACATGCATTCTTCAAAGCAAACACCTGATCCACACATCTTCTAACACTTCTGAAACCACACTGCTCTTCCCCAATCTGATGCTCTGTACATGCCTTCACCCTCTCAATCAATACCCTTCCATATAATCTCCCAGGAATACTCAGCAAACTTATACCTCTGTAATTTGAGCACTCACCTTTATCCCCCTTGCCTTTGTACAATAGCACTATACATGCATTCCGCCAATCCTCAGGCACTGCACCATGAGCCATACATACATTAAATACCCTCACCAAGTCGTCAACAGCACAGTCACTCCTTTCTTAATAAATTCCACTGCAGTACCATCCAAACCCGCCGCCTTGCCGGCTTTCATCTTCCGCAAAGCTTTCACCACCTCTTCTCTGTTTACCAAATTATTCTTCCTGACCCTCTCACTTCGCACACCACCTTGACCAAAACACCCTATATCTGCCACTCTATCATCTAACACATTTAACAAACCTTCAAAATACTCACTCCATCTCCTTCTCACATCACCACTACTTGTTATTACCTACCCAAAAGCCCCCTTCACCAATGTTCCCATTTGTTCTCTTGTCTTACGCACTTTATTCATCTTCGTTCAAATCATCCTTTTATTTTCTCTAAGATTTAACGACAGTCTCTCACCCCAATTCTCATGTGGCCTCTTTTTCACCTCTTGCACCTTTCTCTTGACCTCCTGCCGCTTTCTTTTATGTATTTACCAGTCATTTGCATTATTTCCTTGCAAAAATCGTCTAAATACCCCTCTTCTCTTTCACTGATAATCTTACTTCATCCCACCACTCACTACCCTTTCTAATCTGCCGATCTCCCACGCTTCTTATACCCCAATCGGAGCCTTCGAGGATGATGAGCACTCCCCGTGTGACTCCTTCTTCTGCTTCCCCTTTTAGAAAGTTAAAATTCAAGGAGGGGAAGGTTTCTAGCCCCCTGCTCCCGTCCCCTTGAGTCGCCTTCTACGACACGCTGGGAATGCGTGGAGAGTATTCTTGATAGAGATGCTCTGTGGAAGGTATTAAGAATATATGGTGTGGGAGGCAAGTTGCTAGATGCAGTGAAAAGTTTTTCATCGAGGATGTAAGGCATGTGTACGTGTAGGAAGAGAGGAAAGTGATTGGTTCTCAGTGCGTGACGTCTCCATGGTTGTTTAATGTGTTCATGGATGGGGTTGTTAGGGAGGTGAATGCAAGAATTTTGAAGAGAGGGGCAAGTATGCAGTCTGTTGTGGATGAGAGGGCTTAGGAAGTGAGTCAGTTGTTGTTCACTGATGATGCAGCGCTCGTGGCTAATTCGGTTGAGAAACTGCAGAAGCTTGGTAAAGTTTGGTAAAGTGTGTGAAAGAAGAAAGCTGAGAGTAAATGTGAATAAGAGCAAGGTTATTAGGTACAGTAGGGTTGAGGGGCAAGTCAATCGGAAGGTAAGTTTGAATGGAGAAAAGCTGGAGGAAGTGAAGTGTTTTATATATCTAGGAGTGGATTTGGCAGCGGATGGAACCATGGAAGCGGAAGTGAGTCAGATGGTGGGGGAGTGGGCGAAAGTTCTGGGAGCGTTGAAAAATGTGTGGAAGGCGAGAACATTATCAGGGAAAACAAGAATGGGTATGTTTGAAGGAATAGTGGTTCCAACAATGTTATATGGCTGCGAAGCGTGGGCTATAGATAGAGTTGTGCGGAAGATGGTGGATGTATTGGAAATGAGATGTTTGAGGACAATGAGTGGTGTGCGGTGGTTTGATCAAGTAAGCAATGAAAGGGTAAGAGAGATGTATGGTAATAAAAAGAGTGTGGTTGAGAGAGCAAAAGAGGGTGTTTTGAAATGGTTTGGTCACATAGAGAGAATGAGTGAGGAAAGATTGACCAAAAGGTGTCAGAGGTGGAGGGAACGAGGAGAAGTGGGAGACCAAATTGGAGGTGGAAGAATGGAGTGAAAAAGATTTTGAGCGATCGGGGTCTAAACATGCAGGAGGGTGAAAGGCGTGCAAGGAATAAAGTGAATTGGAACGATGTGGTATACCGTGTCGACGTACTGTCAATGGATTGAACCAGGGGATGTGAAGCGTCTGGGGTAAACCATGGAAACTTTGTGGGGACTGGATGTGGAAAGGGAGCTGTGGTTTCGGTACATTATACATGACAGCTAGAGACTGAGTGTGAACGAATGTGGCCTTTGTTGTCTTTTCCTAGCGCTACCCAGCGCTCGTGTTGGGGGATTGGGATGTCATTTCATGTGTGGCGGGTGCCGACGGGGATGAATAAAGGCAGCAAGTATGAAGTATGTACTTGTGTATATATGTATATGTCTGTGTATGTATATACATGTATACGTTGAAATGTATTGGTATGTATATGTGCGTGTGTGGGTATGTTTGAAGGAATAGTGGTTCCAACAATGTTGTATGGTTGCGAGGCGTGGGCTATGGATAGAGTTGTGCGCAGGAGGATGGATGTGCTGGAAATGAGATGTTTGAGGACAATGTTGGTGTGAGGTGGTTTGATCGAGTAAGTAACGTAAGGGTAAGAGAGATGTGTGGAAATAAAAAGAGCGTGGTTGAGAGAGCAGAAGAGGGTGTTTTGAAATGGTTTGGGCACATGGAGAGAATGAGTGAGGAAAGATTGACCAAGAGGATATATGTGTCGGAGGTGGAGGGAACGAGGAGAAGTGGGAGACCAAATTGGAGGTGGAAAGATGGAGTGAAAAAGATTTTGTGTGATCGGGGCCTGAACATGCAGGAGGGTGAAAGGAGGGCAAGGAATAGAGTGAATTGGATCGATGTGGTATACCGGGGTTGACGTGCTGTCAGTGGATTGAATCAGGGCATGTGAAGCGTCTGGGGTAAACCATGGAAAGCTGTGTAGGTATGTATATTTGCGTGTGTGGACGTATGTATATACATGTGTATGGGGGTGGGTTGGGCCATTTCTTTCGTCTGTTTCCTTGCGCTACCTCGCAAACGCGGGAGACAGCGGCAAAAAAAAAAAGAAAATATATATATATATATATATATATATATATATATATATATATATATATATATATATAATATATATATATATATATATATATATATATATATATATATATATATATATATATATATATATATATATATATATATATATATATATATATATACATATATATATTTTATATATATATATATATATATATATATATATATATATATATATATATATATATATATATATATATATATTCATACTACTTGCATTTCCCGCATTAGCGAGGTAGCGTTAAGAAGAGAGGACTGAGCCTTTGAGGGAGTATCTTCACTTGGCCCCTTTCCCTGTTCCTTCTTTTGGAAAATTAAAAAAGAGGGGAGGGTTTCCAGCTCCCTTCCCTTTTAGTTGCCTTCAACGACACGCAGGGAATACGTGGGAAGTATTCTTTCTCCCCTATCCCCAGGGATAATATATATATATATATTTATATATATATTCTGATCTATTATACTTTGTTGCTGTCTCCTGCGTTAGCGGGGTAGCGCAAGGAAACATACAAGTTATCAGGTCACACTGATCTCTGACACCACTTACCAATTCAAAATGATCTCTGACACCAGATGTGAGGCCAAACTGTCACCAGATGTGAGGTCAAACTGACACCAAATGTGAGGTCAAACTGACACCAGATGTGAGGTCAAACTGATTTAGGAATGAATTTCAGTTACTAGATCACACTGACCTTTGGCGCTTGTTACCGGGTCAAACTGGGCTCTGACACTAATTGCTAAGTAACGAGACCCCGGCAACAGCTTAGACCTTACGACATCATCCATACCAGGGTCGTACAGGGGACCAAGAGTCCTCGGTGGTGGATGATAACACACCGAGGAGGTGGTAAGTGGTACCATGCCCTCTGGTAGTTCTGATTGGTCGTCTCTGTCAGGAAAAAAGTTGTGTGGGTAGGGAGGCGGAAGGAGGGGAAATGCAGGGCTTAGGAGGGATGGAGTGAGGAGGGAGGCTTGGTAGGATGGTGGAAAGAAGGCTGGGGAGAAACATGGTTGTAGATGGAGGATAGGGTGATGGTGGAGAGAAGGCTGGGGAGAAACATGGTTGTAGATGAAGGATAGGGTGATGTTGATGGAGTTTAGGAAGATGTAGATGGTGAAGGAAAAACAGTGTAGAGTCTCCCCATCAGGCTCTAGGAACATCTGACATATACTAACGACTACGTCAACTACAGCACACGACGCTACAACCCTTGAGGACAACAGTGTGACCCTTGGGAAGTATGGCAAGGACTTGAATCTGATCTTTGAGGAGCAAAAGACGTGCTCAAGTGTCATAAGATTGTGCTCAACGATCTATCATCGTGTTCAAGCGTCGTGCAGAAGGATCGTACCGTCGTGATCAAGGATCATACCGTCGTGCTCAAGGATCATACCGTCGTGCTCAAGGATCGTACCGTCATGCTCAAGGATCGTACCGTCGTGGTCAAGGATCGTACCGTCGTGGTCAAGGATCGTACCGTCGTGATCAAGGATCATACCGTCATGCTCAAGGATCGTACCGTCGTGATCAAGGATCGTACCGTCGTGGTCAAGGATCGTACCGTCGTGGTCAAGGATCGTACCATCGTGGTCAAGGATCGTACCGTCGTGCTCAAAGATCGTACCGTCGTGCTCAAAGATCGTACCGTCGTGCTCAAGGATCATACCGTCATGCTCAAGGATCGTACCGTCGTGATCAAGGATCGTACCGTCGTGATCAAGGATCGTACCGTCGTGCTCAAGGGGCTAGACACACCGACATTCTAACAAATGCGTCACGGAGAAGCTTCCTCCTGGTCTGGTCCAGTGGATCAAGATCACCCCGTCATTAGCAGAGTGTCAGACTCACTTTCCATTCATCTTTGCCCCTGGACCTCCCGCACCTAGTGCAAGCCTCAGGACCCACTGACAGACGACCCTCACACATCACAAGCCATCTCTCCAAGAGTATTATTGCCGCCACTTGAGACGCACAGCGACATCGTAATTATTGGCTACGTGTCTGTTTTACATAACAAATACGTTATTTGAATATAAGGAACATCTCGAGACAAGCAATGAGGAGGCGAAAACTGTGGGTTTTATTGGCTTCGCTGCAGTGTCTCGCCCTGACCGGCCATCCTGCAGGCTAAGAGAGGGTCGGGCAGGAGCTATTAAGTCTAAACTACCATTAACGGGTCCAGGTTTATGCAAATGACTTGGTCGAGATCAAACACACCGATCACTTTCTGTTACAGGGTGTCGCGCGGAAAATTAAAGATATAATGGCCTAAGTTATGAGGGCAAATTAGAGCGATCTGGGCAGAGAAGATGGAGAGATAGGTGTGAGGGAGTGGAAGGAGAAGCTAGAAGGAAGAGGGTAAGGGAAAGATTGATGGAGGGTAGAAAGAAAGATAGAAATAATGGGATAGAGAGGGGTAGAGACAAAGAGAGGGACTAAGACAGTTATCAAAAATGGAACAACGTAAATGAAACAAACTGTTGTTAAGAAGAAAGATTTTATGAAAGATACTCGCACGGGAATAAAGTGATCACAGGAGAGAGAGAGAGAGAGAGAGAGAGAGAGAGAGAGAGAGAGAGAGAGAGAGAGAGAGAGAGAGAGAGAGAGAGAGAGAGAGAGAGAGAGAGAGAGAGAGAGAGAAAGAGAGAGAGAGAGAGAGAGAGAGAGAGAGAGAGAGAGAGAGAGAGAGAGAGAGAGAGAGAGAGAGAGAGAGAGAGAGAGAGAGAGAGAGAGAGAGAGAGAGAGAGAGAGAGAGGACTGAGTTACGGACAAGCAGTCGGACCAAGGCACAAACAGACAGTTAACAGACGGGGACCTCAATAAACTCCTCGGGGCCGGCCCCCACCACTGCTGCCACCCTCCACTAAAACACCAGAGGAGCAGCAAATCTCCAGCATCACATAACCTGCACGGGTTATCTGCTGCCAAGACACGATATCTAACTGCGAATGCCGGGACGATCGCTAGAGCCATTTGCCCTGGGAAACTACCCGCTCTAACACTAGAGCCAACCCGCTCACTCATAGTCTTCGTTCTCTTAACTGCTGGCAAACTTCTCCCGCTCCGCTCATAAAACGATAGTTAAAAACTCTTAACGCCTTGTGAACTTTCTTTGTAAAAGTTGGCCACGGTGGAGCCGACGGCTCTGCTGCTGCTGGTTACCACGAGCTGGTGGGCCCAAGGCTCTCCTGACACTGGTTACCGCAAGCTCTAAGGCCGGTATGTAGTCCCGGCATCTCCCATTACCCCGTGTTTACCCGAAGGCTGGCTAATGTTTACCCCTTTAATGATATTTTGTCGCGTGGATAGTTTGGCCAGGTATTCTTGTTACATAAGAAAAATAGAAATACAAGCTATAAGAAAAATAAAAGTATAAGCAACTATGGACTACAACTTGCAAAGTCGCTTGCGCGGTTAAAATAAGTAAAGGTTTGTTCCTTAATGACTTGAGCACTATGGTACAGTAGTGTAGCACAGTGCAGCGGTAGAGTATAGTGACGTGACCTGATCCGTAAGGGTCAGGTCAGAGGCTGGGCCATGATACCAGTAGTCATCCCATCCTGCTCGAGGGTCATAGTTTGTTTTGGAAAGTTGTCTTGAGGTATATATACATATATATATATATATATATATATATATATATATATATATATATATATATATATATATATATATATATATATATATATATATATATATACATATATTATTTTTTACTATACTCTGTCGCTGTCTCCCGCGTTAGCGAGGTAGCGCAAGGAAACAGACGAAAGAATGGCCCAATCCTCCCACATACACATGTATATACATACACGCCCACACACGCACATATATATACCTATACATATCAACCTATACATACATATATATACAAAGACATATACATACATACATATGTACATATTCATACTTGCTTGCCTTCATTCATTCTCGTCGCTATCCCGCCTAACAGGAAAACAGCATTGCAACCCTCCGCTTCAGCAAGGTAGCGGCAGAAAAACAAACAAAAAAAGACCACATTCGTTCACACTCAGTCTCTAGCTGTCATGTGTAATGCACCGAAACCTCAGCTCCCATCCACATCCAGGCCCCACAGACCTTTCCATGGTTTACTCCAGACGCTTCACATACCCTGGTTCAGTCCACTGAAAGCACGTTGACCCTGATATACCACATCGTTCCAATTCACTCTATTCCTTGCACGCCTCTCACCTTCCTGTATGTTCAGGACCCTATCACTCATAATCTACTTCACTCCATCCTTCCACCACCAATCTTGTCTCTCGTTTCTCCTTGTTCCCTCCTCCTCTGACACATATATTCTCTTTGTCAATCTTACCTCACCCATTCGCTCCATATGTTCAAACAATTTCAACACACCCTCTTCTGCTCGCTCAACCAGATTGGGGTGCCTAAATGTGTGTGGATGTAACCAAGATGTGAAAAAAGGAGAGATAGGTAGTATGTTTGAGGAAAGGAACCTGGATGTTTTGCCTCTGAGTGAAACGAAGCTCAAGGGTAAAGGGGAAGAGTGGTTTGGGAATGTCTTGGGAGTAAAGTCAGGGGTTAGTGAGAGGACAAGAGCAAGGGAAGGAGTAGCAATACTCCTGAAACAGGAGTTGTGGGAGTATGTGATAGAGTGTAAGAAAGTAAATTCTCGATTAATATGGGTAAAACTGAAAGTTGATGGAGAGAGATGGGTGATTATTGGTGCATATGCACCTGGGAATGAGAAGAAAGATCATGAGAGGCAAGTGTTTTGGGAGCAGCTGAATGAGTGTGTTAGTAGTTTTGATGCACGAGACCGGGTTATAGTGATGGGTGATTTGAATGCAAAGGTGAGTAATGTGGCAGTTGAGGGAATAATTGGTATACATGGAGTGTTCAGTGTTGTAAATGGAAATGGTGAAGAGCTTGTAGATTTATGTGCTGAAAAAGGACTGATGATTGGGAATACCTGGTTTAAAAAGCGAGATATACATAAGTATACTTATGTAAGTAGGAGAGATGGCCAGAGAGCGTTATTGGATTACGTGTTAATTGACAGGCGCGGGAAAGAGAGACTTTTGGATGTTAATGTGCTGAGAGGTGCAACTGGAGGGATGTCTGATCATTATCTTGTGGAGGCTAAGGTGAAGATTTGTATGGGTTTTCAGAAAAGAAGAGTGAATGTTGGGGTGAAGAGGGTGGTGAGAGTAAGTGAGCTTGGGAAGGAGACTTGTGTGAGGAAGTACCAGGAGAGACTGAGTACAGAATGGAAGAAGGTGAGAACAATGGAAGTCAGGGGAGTGGGTGAGGAATGGGATGTATTTAGGGAATCAGTGATGGATTGCGCAAAAGATGCTTGTGGCATGAGAAGAGTGGGAGGTGGGTTGATTAGAAAGGGTAGTGAGTGGTGGGATGAAGAAGTAAGAGTATTAGTGAAAGAGAAGAGAGACGCATTTGGACGATTTTTGCAGGGAAAAAATGCAATTGAGTGGGAGATGTATAAAAGAAAGAGACAGGAGGTCAAGAGAAAGGTGCAAGAGGTGAAAAAAAGGGCAAATGAGAGTTGGGGTGTGAGAGTACCATTAAATTTTAGGGAGAATAAAAAGATGTTCTGGACGAAGGTAAATAAAGTGCGTAAGACAAGGGAGCAAATGGGAACTTCAGTGAAGGGCGCAAATGGGGAGGTGATAACAAGTAGTGGTGATGTGAGAAGGAGATGGAGTGAGTATTTTGAAGGTTTGTTGAATATGTTTGATGATAGAGTGGCAGATATAGGGTGTTTTGGTGCAAAGTGAGAGGGTTAGGGAAAATGATTTGGTAAACAGAGAAGAGGTAGTAAAAGCTTTGCGGAAGATGAAAGCCGGCAAGGCAACAGGTTTGGATGGTATTGCAGTGGAATTTATTAAAAAAGGGGGTGACTGTATCGGTGACTGGTTGGTAAGGTTATTTAATGTATGTATGACTCATGGTGAGGTGCCTGAGGATTGGTGGAATACGTGCATAGTGCCATTGTACAAAGGCAAAGGGGATAAGAGTGAGTGCTCAAATTACAGAGGTATAAGTTTGTTGAGTATTCCTGGTAAATTATATGGGAGGGTATTGATTGAGAGGGTGAAGGCATGTACAGAGCATCAGATTGGGGAAGAGCAGTGTGGTTTCAGAAGTGGTAGAGGATGTGTGGATCAGGTGTTTGCTTTGAAGAATGTATGTGAGAAATACTTAGAAAAGCAAATGGATTTGTATGTAGCATTTATGGACCTGGAGAAGGCATATGATAGAGTTGATAGAGATGCTCTGTGGAAGGTATTAAGAATATATGGTGTGGGAGGCAAGTTGTTAGAAGCAGTGAAAAGTTTTTATCGAGGATGTAAGGCATGTGTACGTGTAGGAAGAGAGGAAAGTGATTGGTTCTCAGTGAATGTAGGTTTGCGGCAGGGGTGTGTGATGTCTCCATGGTCGTTTAATTTGTTTATGGATGGGGTTGTTAGGGAGGTGAATGCAAGAGTTTTGGAAAGAGGGGCAAGTATGAAGTCTGTTGGGGATGAGAGAGCTTGGGAAGTGAGTCAGTTGTTGTTCGCTGATGATACAGCGCTGGTGGCTGACTCATGTGAGAAACTGCAGAAGCTGGTGACTGAGTTTGGTAAAGTGTGTGAAAGAAGAAAGTTAAGAGTAAATGTGAATAAGAGCAAGGTTATTAGGTACAGTAGGGTTGAGGGTCAAGTCAATTGGGAGGTGAGTTTGAATGGAGAAAAACTGGAGGAAGTGAAGTGTTTTAGATATCTGGGAGTGGATCTGGCAGCGGATGGAACCATGGAAGCGGAAGTGGATCATAGGGTGGGGGAGGGGGCGAAAATTCTGGGAGCCTTGAAGAATGTGTGGAAGTCGAGAACATTGTCTCGGAAAGCAAAAATGGGTATGTTTGAAGGAATAGTGGTTCCAACAATGTTGTATGGTTGCGAGGCGTGGGCTATGGATTGAGTTGTGCGCAGGAGGATGGATGTGCTGGAAATGAGATGTTTGAGGACAATGTGTGGTGTGAGGTGGTTTGATCGAGTAAGTAACGTAAGGGTAAGAGAGATGTGTGGAAATAAAAAGAGCGTGGTTGAGAGAGCAGAAGAGGGTGTTTTGAAATGGTTTGGGCACATGGAGAGAATGAGTGAGGAAAGATTGACAAAGAGGATATATGTGTCGGAGGTGGAGGGAACGAGGAGAAGAGGGAGACCAAATTGGAGGTGGAAAGATGGAGTGAAAAAGATTTTGTGTGATCGGGGCCTGAACATGAAGGAGGGTGAAAGGAGGGCAAGGAATAGAGTGAATTGGAGCGATGTGGTATACCGGGGTTGACGTGCTGTCAGTGGATTGAATCAGGGCATGTGAAGCGTCTGGGGTAAACCATGGAAAGCTGTGTAGGTATGTATATTTGCGTGTGTGGACGTATGTATATACATTTGTATGGGGGTGGGTTGGGCCATTTCTTTCGTCTGTCTCCTTGCGCTACCTCGCAAACGCGGGAGACAGCGACAAAGCTGTCATGTAATAATGCACCGAAACCACAGCTCCCTTTCCACATCCAGGCCCCACAAAACTTTCCATGGTTTACCCCAGACGCTTCACATGTCCTGGTTCAATCCATTGACAGCACGTCGACCCCGGTATACCACATCGTTCCAATTCACTCTATTCCTTGCACGCCTTTCACTCTCCTGCATGTTCAGGCCCCGATCACTCAAACTCTTTTTCGCTCCATCCTTCCACCTCCAGTTTGGTCTCCCACTTCTCGTTCCCTCCACCTCTGACACATATATCTCCTTTGTCAATCTTTCCTCACTCATTCTCTCCATGTGACCAAACCATTTCAAAACACCCTCTTCTGCTCTCTCAACCACGCTCTTTTTATTACCACACATCTTTCTTACCCTATCATTACTTACTCGATCAAACCACCTCACACCACATATTGTCCTCAAACATCTCATTTCCAGCACATCCACCCTCCTGCGCACAACTCTATCTATAGCCCACACCTCGCAACCATACAACATTGTTGGAACCACTATTCCTTCAAACATACCCATTTTTGCTTTCGGAGATAATGTTCTCGACTTCCACACATTCTTCAAGGATGCCAGAATTTTCGCCCCCTCCCCCACCCTATGATTCACTTCCGCTTCCATGGTTCCATCCGCTGCCAAATCCACTCCCAGATATCTAAAACACTTCACTTCCTCCAGTTTTTCTCCATTCAAACTTACCTCCCAATTGACTTGACCCTCAACCCTACTGTACCTAATAACCTTGCTCTTATTCACATTTTCTCTCAACTTTCTTCTTTCACACACTTTACCAAACTCAGTCACCAGCTTCTGCAGTTGCTCACATGAATCAGCCACCAGCGCTGTATCATCAGCGAACAACAACTGACTCACTTCCCAAGCTCTCTCATCCACAACAGACTGCATACTTGCTCCTCTTTCCAAAACCCTTGCATTCACCTCCCTAACAACCCTATCCATAAACAAATTAAACGACCATGGAGACATCACACACCCCTGCCGCAAACCTACATTCACTGAGAACCAATCACTTTCCTCTCTTCCTACACGTACATATGCCTTACATCCTCGATAAAAACTTTTCACTGCTTCTAACAACTTGCCTCCCACACCATATATTCTTAATACCTTCCACAGAGCATCTCTATCAACTCTATCATATGCCTTCTCCAGATCCATAAATGCTACATACAAATCCATTTGCTTTTCTAAGTATTTCTCACATACATTCTTCAAAGCAAACACCTGATCCACACATCCTCTACCACTTCTGAAACCACACTGCTCTTCCCCAATCTGATGCTCTGTACATGCCTTCACCCTCCCAATCAATACTCTCCCATATGATTTACCAGGAATACTCAATAAACTTATACCTCTGCAATTTGAGCGCTCACCTTTGTCCCCTTTGCCTTTTGTACATTGGCACTATGCACGCATTCCGCCAATCCTCAGGCACCTCACCATGAGTCATACATACATTAGATAACCTTACCATCCAGTCAACAATACAGTCACCCCCTTTTTTAATAGATTCCACTGCAATACCATCCAAACCTGCTGCCTTGCCGGTTTTCATCTTCCGCAAAGCTTTTACTACCTCTTCTCTGTTTACCAAATCATTTTCCCTAACCCTCTCACTTTGCACACCAAAACACCCTATATCTGCCACTCTATCATCAAACACACTCAACAAACCTTCAAAATACTCACTCCATCTCCTTCTCATATCACCACTACTTGTTGTCACCTCCCCATTAGCCCCCTTAACTGAAGTTCTCATTTGTTCCCTTGTCTTACGCACTTTATTTACCTCCTTCCAAAACATCTTTTTATTCTCCCTAAAATTTAATGATACCCTCTCACCCCAACTCTTATTTGCCCTCTTTTTCACCTCTTGCACCCTTCTCTTCGCCTCCTGCCTCTTTCGTTTATACGTCTCACGCTTATTTGCATTTTTCCCTGCAAAAATCGTCCAAATGCCTCTCTCTTCTCTTTCACTAATAATCTTACTTCTTCATCCCACCACTCACTACCCTTTCTAATCTGCCCACCTCCCACGCTTCTCATGCCACAAGCATCTTTTGGGCAAGCCATCACTGCTTCCCTAAATACATCCCATTCCTCCCCTACTCCCCTTACTTCCTTTGCTCTCACCTTTTCCATCCTGTACTCAGCCTCTCCTGGTACTTCCTGACACAAGTCTCCTTCCCAAGCTCACTTACTCTAACCACTATCTTCACCCCAACATTCTCTCTTCTTTTCTGAAAACCTCTACAAATCTCCACCTTCGCCTCCACAAGCTAATGATCAGACATCCCTCCAGTTGCACCTCTCAGCACATTAACATCCAAAAGTCTCTCTTTCGCCCGCCTGTCAATTAACACGTAATCCAGTAACGCTTTCTGGGGATCTCTACTACTTACATACGTATACTTATGTATATCTCTTTTTAAACCAGGTATTCCCAATCATCAGTCCTTTTTCAGCACATAAATCTACAAGCTCTTCACCATTTCCATTTACAGCACTGAACACCGTATGTATACCAATTATTCCCTCAACTGCCACATTACTCACCTTTGCATTCAAATCACCCATCACTATAACTCGGTCTCGTGCATCAAAACTACTAACACACTCATTCAGCTGCTCCCAAAACACTTGCCTCTCATGATCTTCCTTCTCATACCCAGGTGCATATGCGCCAATAATCACCCATCTCTCTCCATCAACTTTCAGTTTTACCCATATCAATCTGGAGTTTATCTTTTTACATTCTATCACATGCTCCCACCACTCCTGTTTCAGGAGTAGTGCTACTCCTTCCCTTGCTCTCGTCCTCTCACTAACTCTCACAGACTTTACTCCCAAGACATTCCCAAACCACTCTTCCCCTTTACCCTTGAGGTTAGTTTCACTCAGAGCCAAAACATCCAGGTTCTCTCCTTTTTTCTCATCTTGGTTACATCCACACACATTTAGACACCCCAATCTGAGCCTTCGAGGAGGATGAGGGTTTCTAGCCCCCCGCTCCCGTCCCCTTTAGTCGCGTTCTATGACACGTGAGGAATTCGTGGGAAGTATTCTTTCTCCCCTATCTCCAGGGATATATATATATATATATATATATATATATATATATATATATATATATATATATATATATATATATATATATATATATATATATATATATATATATATATATATATATATATATATATATATATATATATATATATATATATATACATATATATATATATATATATATTTTGGTAAAGTGTGTGGAAGAAGAAAGTTAAGAGTAAATGTGAATAAGAGCAAGGTTATTAGGTACAGTAGGGTTGAGGGTCAAGTCAATTGGGAGGTGAGTTTGAATGGAGAAAAACTGGAGGAAGTGAAGTGTTTTAGATATCTGGGAGTGGATCTGGCAGCGGATGGAACCATGGAAGCGGAAGTGGATCATAGGGTGGGGGAGGGGGCGAAAATTTTGGGAGCCTTGAAAAATGTGTGGAAGTCGAGAACATTATCCCGGAAAGCAAAAATGGGTATGTTTGAAGGAATAGTGGTTCCAACAATGTTGTATGGTTGCGAGGCGTGGGCTATGGATAGAGGTGTGCGCAGGAGGATGGATGTGCTGGAAATGAGATGTTTGAGGACAATGTGTGGTGTGAGGTGGTTTGATCGAGTAAGTAACGTAAGGGTAAGAGAGATGTGTGGAAATAAAAAGAGCGTGGTTGAGAGAGCAAAAGAGGGTGTTTTGAAATGGTTTGGGCACATGGAGAGAATGAGTGAGGAAAGATTGACCAAGAGAATATATGTGTCGGAGGTGGAGGGAACGAGGAGAAGAGGGAGACCAAATTGGAGGTGGAAAGATGGAGTGAAAAGGATTTTGTGTGATCGGGGCCTGAACATGCAGGAGGGTGAAAGGAGGGCAAGGAATAGAGTGAATTGGAGCGATGTGGTATACAGGGGTTGACGTGCTGTCAGTGGATTGAATCAAGGCATGTGAAGCGTCTGGGGTAAACCATGGAAAGCTGTGTAGGTATGTATATTTGCGTGTGTGGACGTGTGTATGTACATGTGTATGGGGGGGGTTGGGCCATTTCTTTCGTCTGTTTCCTTGCGCTACCTCGCAAACGCGGGAGACAGCGACAAAGTATAAAAAAAAATATATATATATATATATATATATATATGCACATAATTTTGTCCTGAATGATATCAAAAGAAATCGTAAGTTTGTCATACCGCTTCCTAGAACTGAAAATCAAAACATCTACAATGCCTGACGCTTTGCACACATGACCTTGACGACAAACAACCAACAAAAGTGTCCCACAGAACGTAAACATTTTACAAACAATATTCCAAGAATTTACGACTCACAATATTCACGGTCAAAGTTACTAATCACATCTTTATGATCAACAGATTACTCGAATCATCCCAGGATTTGCATCTAGAATCATCGGCACCCCACACACACACACACACACACACCCAGGATACACCCCAGAGAAAATCCTCCGACTCACATCTTACTTACACACGTTTGGGCAGCTGGGGGAAGCGAGCTGAGGGGGAGGGAGCTGTGGGGAGTGAGTTGTGGGGAGCGAGCTGGAGGGAGCTGGTTGGCTGGTCTTTGTTGGTCCGTCTCAGTGAAATTAAAGAGGCCGCTGAACCCTACCACTTAAGTTATTAATTTGCATCTGCTCTGGCCGAGGACCCTTGCTCCCAATTTTACTCTCTCATGTCTATTAAGATGCAATTATCTGTGGTTATTACCTGTCGCTCTCCTAATTACAATTTGTCTTCAGTAGACTTTCGTCTTAGCTCACATAAAGCATTCCCTAATTGGCTGCTCAACTTGCATTTACTTGCATGGAAATCTGTAATATTTTCTTCTCTATGCAAATGTTGTGCTCGTTGTAACGATGTTCTCCAAGCTGGTAATTCAGCGATCCTTATCAAGCCTTTGAAGTGGAGTGGCTTACAACTTTAATGAATCTCTGTCTGCTGACCAGCACGACTCCTTAACCTCTCTACGAGCACGACGGAACTACCTACGAGCACGACGTAACTACCTACGAGCACGACAGAACTACCTACGAACACGACGGAACTACCTAGGAGCACGACGGAGCTACCTACGAACACGACGGAGCTACCTACGAGCACGAAGGAACTACCTACGAGCACGACGGAACTACCTACGAGCACGACAGAACTACCTACGAACACGACGGAACTACCTAGGAGCACGACGGAACTACCTACGAACACGACGGAGCTACCTACGAGCACGAAGGAACTACCTACGAGCACGACGGAACTACCTACGAGCACGACGGAACTACCTACGAGCACGACGGAACTACCTACGAACACGACGGAACTACCTACGAGCACGACGTAACTACCTACGAGCACGACAGAACTACCTACGAACACGACGGAACTACCTACGAACACGACGGAACTACCTACGAACACGACGTAACTACCTACGAACACGACGGAACTACCTATGAGCACGACGTAGCTACCTACGAGCACGAAGGAATTACGTAAGAACACGACAGTACGACCCTTTGGGTATGATGGCACAACCTTTGGTCTGATCTTTAGAAGGAGAGGTCAAAGGCCTGGCCATATTGCTAAAGGGTCGTACTGCCATGCTCAAGGGCTGGGTTATGCTCTGGCTCTGCAAGCGTTCAGAAGGAGCAAGAGAAGACGTTTGTTAGGGTGAAAGGCATCAGTATTTTGACATCAGTGTTCCTCATTCTTCATCATTCTTGTTCCTGTGGAAGTCTATAATATCTTGGCTTCAACATTTCTTCGTTGTCACTCTTTCGAGTTTATCAAGTGAATATGAAATTCATTCATAATGTATTTGGAATTTCCCAGGCAAGGCCATTCTCTGCTAAGTGCCCTAAGGACAGGCGTTCAGCATTTTTTTCTCTTAGGTTATCGCTTTTAATGACCATCTCAGGTTTAAGAAGCAGAAAAACTTCAAAGAGAAAAGTTATGTTAAGTATTTTTGATGGTCTTTTACGGGTGTTGACGCCGTGTTGGCAAGACTGGTGCTGCAGTGATGCCAGGCGTAATGGCCCACTTATCTTTATTTTCTCCGGCCAGACTTTTGCCTCTTTTACGGGAATGCTCTTCATTTACCACCCGGGTCACCTCCGCGGCCTCACCCTGCCGCTAGATTGGGGGCCAAATGGCCCGGCTATTTTTCTCTTCTCGTAAGTTCAGAGTCGACTCTCTTTTCAGATAATATAATCTGAGGTGTTCAGTGGTAATGTTGTGCTATACGATACAAGCAGGATACATATGAGTATATACCACGTATGAGGGGTGACAGCTCTCTTATGAACATGGAGCTTAGTTTTCAAATCCACCTGCAAGAGAACTGTCACCTTAGATGACTCGAACCTTTCTACATTCTTTGAGGGAGATGATCGATCGATCGAAGTGGTTCCGAAATCTTTTCACCGAGACACTCAGACTCCGTCTTCTCACGCTCTTAAAGCAAAGTCCATCTTCTTCCATGGCCTAAGGCAGAGCCTAGACCATTTCCCCCTTTACACCAAGTTGGAACCGATTCCTTTTTATACACCATTTTATACACCCATCATCCAGGACATAGAAGACGTAGATACGTGGCAAGCGGACTGTGACCGTACAGCAAGAGGCTCCACCATCTGGACACTGATAGACACTGTGGTGCAGGGTACCACCCTATCACACATCTGGCTCTGGAGGAAGAACACTAGGCGGATTCTGAATGTGTCCATCATGTGGGCGAGCACCCATGCCCACCATCAGCTGATCTGTGTCACACACCCCGACACCCTCCAACAGTTCCTGAGAAACAGTTGCACTATGTTAGGGAACCGTTGGCCTCACGTGGGAGAAGACCCCACGGGACGCAAGTGAAGTTGTGGGGGATGGAGTGTTCACAGAAGTGGCTCGAGGACCTCAAACAGAGGAATAGTTCATGAGGATCTTAAAGAGAGGAAGCAATGGCCATGTTGGCTTTTTGGATGGTTGGAGAGGGTGTTGCAGAACGTTTCTTGGTCGATGAGGGGATGACGGATATGGGATATGAAGGCGACTGATGTTTAACACAAGAGGTCAGTGAGCAACCTTTCTTACACGAAGTCATCAAACTTCCAGTTGCAGAGTAACAATAGCTTCACCGGCTTACAAAAGCCTTAACTGTTCCACTTCTCGAGCACTATGATACGACGCCCTTGAACACGACCTTATGATCTTTGAGCATGACGGGAACGACCCTTGCGTACAGGGATGTGACTCTTGACCTAGTCCCTTAAAGGCCAGGCTATCATACCAAAAGGTTGTGCCGTCGTGCTCAGAGGGGTCAAAATGAATAAGGAAAAAAATCGCATGTGTGGCCTCACTCTTCGACAAACATGGTGCGGCAGGCAGTACACATGACTCCACTGTTAGCCTTCCTTGAGCCTGTCAGTCCCGGGGTTCGAACCCTAGCTAGGTAAAGTGTCTTCCCTCGTGCTTCTTACCTCGTCAAGTGGTCGGTATAGCCTGCCGGGCCACTTGTGCTCCTGTTGTTCTATCATGTTACGTCCACTTGTCTTGTGCCGTCGCCTCCTCGCCCACTGTATCATATTCCTCCTTGGCTCTATTGTGCTCCGGCAGTGGACTGAACTTAACTATTGTTGGATGAATCCTTCTCTACCTGGGTCATCTGACTAGCTCACTGTTCTCTACCAGTTTCTCTGGAGAGACTAGAGAAAGGGGAATAGAGTTAGAGAGAGAGAGAGAGAGAGAGAGAGAGAGAGAGAGAGAGAGAGAGAGAGAGAGAGAGAGAGAGAGAGAGAGAGAGAGAGAGAGAGAGAGAGAGAGAGAGAGAGAGGTGATGGGATGGTGTGGGGTGGAAGAGGGGGGGGGGGGGGAATGTGGAGATGAAGGCCAGGCCAGCAGTGAGCGTCATCCGTCACTGGGGCCCAGACAATGTTTACACCTGGCCCACAAGTGTGGCCCGCCTCCCCCGCCATATAATCTTCCCTGTCATCCAGGTGACTCAGTGTGGACGGTCGGCACCACCTGACACGGCTCTGGGGGGAGAGGGGGTCTATCTACCTCATCATTTGTCTCGTGACAGCTGACGGAACTATTGTAACCTCCCCAACTGACTAATCACACGACCTGTCTGTAGGATGAGGACCACAAATGACAGAAGTTAAGAAGTGGCCACAGGTACGGCAAGTCAGGAGGACAGGCTGTGGTAGACGTCAGGGAGTGGATAGAAGACACGTGCAGAGCCTAAAAACTGGGAGTGAGGGAGTCGTTGTTACATGGCAAACAGGAGGGAAGGGAGGTAACGCAGGGACACATATACGTAGGAAGTGTGGTAGGGAGGGAGGGAGGGAAGCAGAGACAGAAATGGAGAAAGGATTCGTAATCAGTGCGGATAACTGATAGGGCTAGACATTGAAGCAGAAAGATGGATAGAAAGATGACTAACGATGGCAAAAGAAGGATATTCATCAAACATTACTTTCACATTCATTTACTACGTTTTTGAGCTATGTCTCTTCGTTGTATCTATCCAGATGATGTGATAATTACACGAAAGTGCACTTGGGAACTTATCGTGTTTCATTTCCCCGTGGACATATATATATATATATATATATATATATATATATATATATATATATATATATATATATATATATATATATATATATATATATACATATTATACTAATTGCCGTCTCCAGCATTAGTGAGGTAGCGCAAGGAAACAGACGAGGAACGGCCCAACCCACCCACATACTCATGTATATACATAGACGCCCACACACGCACATATACATGCATATACCTTTCAACGTATGCATACATATACATACACAGACATATACATATATACACATGTACGTATTCAGACTTCCTGTCTTCATCCATTTTTGTCGCCACCCCGCCACACATGAAATAGCATCCCCCCCCCCCCCCCCTCCAGCGAGGCAGCGATAGGTAAAGACAAAAAAGGCCACATTCGTTCACACTCAGTCTCTAGGTGTCATGTATAATGCACCGAAACCACAGCTCCCTTTCCACATCCAGGCCCCAGAGTCCTTTCCATGGTTTACCTCTCTCTCTCTCTCTCTCTCTCTCTCTCTCTCTCTCTCTCTCTCTCTCTCTCTCTCTCTCTCTCTCTCTCTCTCTCTATCTATCTATCTATCTATCTATCTATATATATATATATATATATATATATATATATATATATATATATATATATATATATATATATATCCCTGGGGATAGGGGAGAAAGAATACTTCCCACGTATTCCCTGCGTGTCGTAGAAGGCGACTAAAAGGGGAGGGAGCGGGGGGCTGGAAATCCTCCCCTCTCAATTTTTTTTTAATTTTCCAAAAGAAGGAACAGAGAAGGGGGCCAGGTGAGGATATTCCCTCAGTGGCCCAGTTCTCTGTTCTTAACGCTACCTCGCTAACGCGGGAAATGGCGAATAGTTTGAAAAAAAAAAAAAATATATATATATATATATATATATATATATATATATATATATATATATATATATATATATATATATAAAGTTAGTACTAATTAATGGTTGCCTCAACAACTCATTCCATTAGAATGTCCTGGTGTTACACAGACCTCTTTCCAGAGATCTGAACTGGATTCCAAGCTTCTTAGAGGCAGACTCAGCAATTTGTGAAACGTTAGGTTTCCAAGAAAAATCAGAACTTACAGTAATACAAGTGTGTTAACATGTGGGATTATAGAACCATCAAAGGAGATGGGAAAGTTTAAAGAAGTTTTAAAAAGAGAAATACGAAGAAATTGGGTTTCAAAGACGTTAAAGCTGGCTAGGTTGCGTTTGCGATACTGGGAGATCCAGTATAAATCTGAGTTTATGGAGGTAGTTGTGACGAGACGAGGATGTCTCTAGCAGCAGAGGGTGGAGCAGATCTGAGGAGAGGTAGTGGAATGCAGGGAAGATGTATCGACACAGAACGGGAAACCTGAGGGATTCAGCAGCACCTCCACATGTCAAACCCACATATGTGGTGTACGTAGAAGTCTTGAAAGAATAGGTCCTACCTTAAGGATGTCTCACACACACACACACACACACACACACACACACACACACATATATATATATATATATATATATATATATATATATATATATATATATATATATATATATATATATATATATATATATATGTATATATATATATATATATATATATATATATATATATATATATATATATATATATATATATATATATATATATATATATATATATATATATATATATATATATATATATATATATATATATATGTATATATATATATATCAGGAGAGGAATTATTTTTCCCCAAATAGTCATTCGTCTGGTTCTGACGTTTCTTCACAAAGATGGGAAAAGTTGAGTGCATATAAAACAAAGAAATTCTACACATGAACACTGTAGAAAACATCACTTTCATGTCGACCTTCACTAACAACGAAAGAGAAGACATATGAATATTGTCTGTATATGTACAATGGTGTACGTATTTCTCAATATCTCATTACATCTATGAATACATTTGGGTGTACATATAAGGATATGTGTGTATGTTCGTTTCTGCATTTACCTCGTAGCTTCATGTATGTGTCTGTAGCCTCCCATGTGTCTCCTCATGCAGCCTTGTGTATCATCTTGTAGCACTGTGAGCGTCTGTGCGCGTCCAATTAAACTTCCTGTATTTGTGAATGTCTGCAGCTTGCATGCTTGTACATGTGTAATTTCGTGTATGTGTTTGCACCTCTGAGTATATGGTTACTATTGTATTTTTCATTACTATTTGTGTGATATAGGGAAAGGGTTTCATATGTAACATAGCTTTAATCTTATGTAAATATATACACGCATGCGCACTCTAGCCTAAGCTAGGTATCCATTTATGGACCAGCTCCTAAGGGAGGGTGAGCACCTAGGATCGGCCAACTGCTGCGCCCGGGATTCGAACCTGGACTGACCCATGAGCAAATCATAGTCAGCAACGACGCATGAACGATGTATGAAGTAATTCCACAGTGCACTAGTGTATCTACCACATTCTGCTCAGCCGACCATTGCGCAATACTCGGTCATCAGCAATGTTACCGTAATATGGATATATTTGTGAAACCTTCAGTTATGCATGACGTGTATCCACTGATAGCAAGAATATCAAAGTACATATGCAAACAAATGATACACGTAGCAATTTACCAAGATCAAAGATAACATGAACGTACCTAAAGAGCCACATATATCGGCAGGCGATGATATGTTCCCTGAGCATACGTACATGAAGACACCTTATCATTTAGGAATATTTGCTGGATAGATAACCAGCCAATCAACCAGCTGGCTATCATCCCATCCAGGCAACTACCTAGCCAACCAACCACTCAACTATCCACCCAAACTACCAGCTAGTCGACTAGGTATTCAGCCAGCCACCTGGCCAGCCAACCATCTAACTAACCAGCCAGTCAAACAGAAAGCCAGCAAGTCACCTAGCCAGCCAGCTAGTCAACCAACCAACCACCCACCTAACCAGCCAGTTAGCCAGCCATTCAGTCAGCTAACCAGCTAGCCAATGTATCCAGGCAACCAGTTAAGGAGCCAACCAGTTAGCAACCCATTCAGCTACCTTGCCAGTAAATCAACAACCGGGCCAGCCAGCCAGCTAGCTAGCCAGCCAGCCAACGGACCAGCCAGCCAACGGACCAGCCAGCCAGCCAACAAGGCAGTCAACCAATCAATCCGTCAGCCAGCAGCAGAGCCGCCCCAGCAGGAGCAGGAGGGAGCAAGTCGGGTGCAGCAGGGGGGAAGGGAGGTGTGGGTGCGAGTAATGTTATGTCTTCAGGGAACTGTAACGCTCTAACGCCTTCTGGGAAGGCCGGCCAGCTCGCTTGGTCTCTGTGTCCTCTAGTTCGTAGTGCCACAAAAGGGTTTTAACTAGCCCGCCTGCCGCTGCTGTTCTCGGAAAGGGTGTCGATAATCTTCGGGCGACACAATCAGCACGTCTGAGGTGGATTTTGTCATTCAAGATGACATACTATGGCGAGTTTCAGACGATCGAGGCGATATAACACACATGCTTGTAACGAACTTTGCTCATTATGGCAACATAACCAACACGCTTAAGGCTGTGTTTTGACTTCCAGGCTGGCCTAACCAACAGGCTTACGCCGAAATGCTCGCCTTGAAGGTCATTCAATCAACACAATTACTGCAAATGTTTGTCGTTGGGAAATACAGCCAACACGCTCCCGGCGGCTGTAGCTGGCCGGGTGGACACAGGGAACACGTAGGCGGCGTCAATCGGGGAGAACAACGATGTAATCAACACGCCTGCCACGGGTCTTGAAGATCCAGGCGATACCACTAGCGACGGTTAGGGCAAATTGTGGCCATCCCGGTGATATAAGCCACCGCTGCACTCTAATGAGGGGAAAAATCGCGGCATTATCGGATATCCATCAGTGGCCCCTGCGCTACCGGAGCCCAGCAGGATGGACCCGACCCGCTGTCACTGCCGCACGCCGCCCGCGCCACGCTCATGAATCACACGCTTTCAATTGTGGTCTGGAAGTGGCGCTCTTAACCCTTTGGGTACGACGGCTTGACCCCTTGAGTGTGATGACTAAAGTTATCGCACTCAAGGACTGTTGTATGACCTGGTCATAGCCCTATCATGCACGCTATATATATATATATATATATATATATATATATATATATATATATATATATATATATATATATATATATATATATATATATATATATATATATACGTATTCCCTGCGTATCGTAGAAGGCGACTAAAAGGGAAGGGAGCGGGGGGCTGGAAATCCTCCCCTCTCGTTTTTTTTTTTTTTTAATTTTCCAAAAGAAGGAACAGAGAAGAGGGCCAGGTGAGGATATTCCCTCAAAGGCCCAGTCCTCTGTTCTTAACGCTACCTCGCTATCGCGGGAAATGGCGAATAGTATGAGGAAAATATATATATATATATATATATATATATATATATATATATATATATATATATATATATATATAGTTAGGAGGTGGGGCTTGCACTATAGTATCAATAACAAGTGGAAACTTACAAGGTAAGCCAGGAGTGTGGGGCTGGGTGTAGGGGTAAAGGATTTCGGCAAGAGTAGAGCTGGGGATGTGTCAGGGGTCAGGTGATGTGACCTCACGAAGTGGACTAGTTCTCTCTGATCTCCTTTGGCGGATCACTTGTATGATATATATATATATATATATATATATATATATATATATATATATATATATATATATATATATATATATATATATATATATATATATATATATATAATGTGTATGTGAAGGATTCTGCGCTTTATGTGAGGTAAAACAGGTGGTTTGATTTAATGTTGGCTTTCGTCTGAGATGAAGAACTTTTGTCGTCTCCTGGTCTGATGGTTAGCATACCAGCCTACCACGCGGCAGGATTGGGTTCGAACCCTCGACGCCAATAGTAAATCATTATGATATATATATATATATATATATATATATATATATATATATATATATATATATATATATATATATATATATATATATATATATATGTATATACATATATCGTTTTTATTTTATACACTTCTTCCCCGTTACCCACGTTAATGAAGAAGCGCCAGGAACAGAAGAACTTTTGTATTTATTCTCATATACTCTTTAGCTGTCAATTATAATGCACCGAAACCAGAGCCACCTATCCATGGTTTTTCCAACTATTTAACATGTCCTGGTTTATTCCAGTGACGTCATAAATTCTTCAAAGCAAACAAATGGTCCATATATCCTCTACCACTCCTAACACCACATAGTGTCTACCCATTCTGATGCTCTGTGCATGCCACCACCCTTTCAGTCACCACTCCCATGAAACATTCCAAATATATTCATTATTCTTGTACCCCTGTAATTCCAGTGCTCACTTTTGTCCCTTTTGCTTTTATATAATGATAATATACACAAATATAGTTAATCCTCAGGCACCTTGGTTACACATACTCTGAATATTCTGACTTACCAATCAACAGCTGTCACCCTCTTTCTTGAAAAATTCAATTTCGATCTCATCCACTCCGGCCGCTTTGCCACACCCCATCTTATGAAAGACTTTCGCCACTTCCTTTCTTTCAACCAAACCAATCGCCACGAATTTCTTAACCCGCATACCTCATCGTTCGAAATACTACGCACTCCACAAGCCTCTTTTCTCACTTCCACCACCCTCTTCCCTACCATGTCATGTCCTCTTTTCCGTAAGCCAGTGCAAACTTTCTCACTCGTCTGCACCAAAAGGTGATCAGACATCCCATCACCTGCCCCTGTCAGAAGAATTCATATCCAAGTCCCTCCTTTGCATGCCTATCAGTAAACATATAATACATTTATGCCCGCTTACCATCAATCTTATTCGCCCACGTATACTTACGTATGATTCTCATTATAGAACAAGTATTTCCAACCACCATTTTATTTCCAACACACATCCTGGTAAGCTGTTCACATTTTTCGTTTACGCCATGTATTCCATACTCCCCAGGTTAGGCCCTCATCTGTTACATCACCCACTCTTCCGCTCAAATCTCCCGCCAATATCACTCGATCCTTTGCGTCAAGATTGTTGGAACTCTTCTCAAAACATTTGTCTTTCTTCCTCGTTCCTCTAGCTACCAGGTGTATAATCTTTGACGATCCCCCACTTCTCGTAATCCACTTTCATTCCTCTTTACATTAATCTGGAACTCACATCCCTGCACTCTTCAGCATAGCCTTGCAGCTCCTCCTTGAACATAAGCGTTACCCAACATCCTAGACTTTGCCCATCGGACATTCCCAGACGATTCTTCCCCCGTCCCCTTGAGCATAGCTTCACTCAGAGCCAGAACATCCAGATTCGTCTACCCTTACATACTACCTATCTCTCCCTTCTCCTCATCCTGGTTACATCCACACACATTGAGACACCCCAACCGAGAACTTCGGGGAACACACACACACACACACACACACACACACACACACACACACACACACACACGCATATATATATGTATATATATATATATATATTGTTTTTCTTTCAAACTATTCGCTATTTCCCGCGTTAGCGAGGTAGCGTTAAGAACAGAGGACTGGGCCTTTGAGGGAATATCCTCACCTGGCCCCCTTCTCTGTTCCTTCTTTTGGAAAAAAAAAAAAAAAGAGAATACTTCCTACGTATTCCCTGCGTGTCGCAAAAGGCGACTAAAAGGGGAGGGAGTGGGGAGCTGGAAATCCTCCCCCTCTCGTTTTTTAATTTTCTAAAGGAAGGAACAGAGAAGGGGGCCAAGTGAGGATATTCCCTCAAAGGCTCAGTCCTCTCTTCTTAACGCTACCTCGCTAACGCGGCAAAAAGGTGCATATATCTGGAATATATATATATATATATATATATATATATATATATATATATATATATATATATATATATATATATATATATATATATATATTATCCCTGGGGATAGGGGATGAAGAATACTCCCCACGTATTCCCTGCGTGTCGTAGAAAGCGACTAAAAGGGGAGGGAGCAGGAGGCTGGAAATCCTCCCCTCTCGTTTTTTTTTTCTTTTTTTTAATTTTCCAAAAGAAGGAACAGAGGGGGGCCAGGTGAGGATATTCCACAAAGGCCCAGTCCTCTGTTCTTAACGCTACCTCGCTAATGCGGGAAATGGCGGATAGTTTAAAAGAAAAAAGATATATATATATATATATATATATATATATATATATATATATATATATATATATATATATATATATATATACATATATATATATATATATATATATATATATATGTATATATATATATCACAGAATAACCAAATCCATGGAAACATTTCCTAGTAAAATAAAAATCTAATTCATCCACATAAGGATATAACACTGAGTAACATCAACAATAAAGCTAATAAATATGTAGGTAGTGTGCTAATTCATCTGCAATCATAATACTATTTTATACTGAGCATTATAACAATACTTTTAGAAAAATCATAAAACTTTCTTCATATAGCCGGAGAGCTACTGTTCTAACTATAATGCTAACGCTATAACGAAACGAGGAAGATAACTTACTGCTATACAGCTATACAATCCTCTCATCTCTAGAATGTCTTCAGGGCCAGAGTGACACGAAACAGTCATGCTAAACACAAGCTCAAGCTCGTACAGATCACTTCACAGTACGAAGCTATAAAAGTCATCCATTCCCTCCAGGCTATTAAGCTAACATTAGCATGCATACTTGAAGATAAGACAGTCACATAATGCTATCACGCTAACAAACCACATCGAGAGTAATTCACAGACAAGAGTTTAACCTTTATACAGAATTAATTGATTGTTAGAAAACGAGGAGTCGTCTGGCGCATTCACAGGTATAATTCAAGTATTCCTATAATCACACAGTACTCAGACGCTGGAGGCGGTTTTGAGTCACCTTCCTGGTTACTAGTGGCTTTTGAAGGTAGTTACTAGCAGGAGACGGGAAGGGCAATATTATCTGGCTGTGGGAAGGCTTAGTGAGCGGTCTCTAGTGAGAGTTTTGGTGAGGTGTGGGTATGAAGCAGTTAGCTCAGGAATGGATCAGTTTGTTGTGGCTGGCGTGGCTGGTGAGATGTGGTGGACGATATGAAACTGCTACCACCACACACCAGCGTCACCACTATCACCACTCTGATCACCACCATCACCACCATTATCACCACCATCACCACCATTATAACAATAATCACCACCATTATCACAATCATCACCACCATTATCACCACCATCACCACCATTATCACAATCATCACCATCATTATCACAATCCTCACCACCATTATCACCACCATCACCACCATTATCACAATCATCACCACCATTATCACAATCATCACCACCATTATCACTAATTACCACCAGCATCATTCTCACCACCATTATCACCATTATCACCGATACCACCATTATCATTAACATTAACACCATTAACACCACCACCACCAATACCATCTCTATCACCATCACCACCACCATCACCACCATCATCACCACCACCATCACCACCACCACCGACCAACCCCGTCATCATCAACGGACAACGACCTTCCAACGAAAGGGAGGGACGACCTTTGGACGACAGTCACCAGAGAGGAAACCACCAGACGACGATCACCATCACGAGGGGACGACCACCCTCAAACGACAACCACTTCCACGACGGCACGACCACCGTGATCAGGAGATGACATGATATCCACGACTGAAAGACGACAACCCTCACCGCACGACGACCACCAACACCAAAGACCAGCCATCATCGCCCCCCTTCCGCGGACCACCGCTAACACCACAGAACATCCACCATCACCCCGCATCACCACCACCACTATCACCATCACCACCACTATCACCATCACCACCACTATCACCATCACCACCACTATCACCAACACCACCACTATCACCATCACCACCACTATCACCAACACCACCACCACTACCACCATCACCACCACTACTACCACCATCACACCACTATCACCATCACCACCACTACTACCACCATCACCACCACCACTATCACCATCACCACCACTATCACCAACACCACCACTATCACCATCACCACCACTACTACCACCATCACACCACTATCACCATCACCACCACTACTACCACCATCACCACCACCACTATCACCATCACCACCACTATCACCAACACCACCACTATCACCATCACCACCACTATCACCAACACCACCACTATCACCATCACCACCACTACTACCACCATCACACCACTATCACCATCACCACCACTACTACCACCATCACCACCACCACTATCACCATCACCACCACTATCACCAACACCACCACTATCACCATCACCACCACTACTACCACCATCACCACCACTATCACCATCACCACCACTACTACCACCATCACCACCACCACTATCACCATCACCCCGCATCACCGCCACCACTACCACCATCACCGCCACTATCACCATCACCACCACCATCACCACCACTATCACCATCACCACCACTACTACCACCATCACCACCACCACTACCACCATCACCCCGCATCACCGCCACCACTACCGCCATCACCGCCACTACCACCATCACCGCCACCACTATCACCATCACCCCGCATCACCACCACCACTACCACCATCACCACCACTATCACCATCACCGCCACCACTATCACCATCACCGCCACCACTATCACCATCACCACCACTATCACCAACACCGCCACTATCACCAACACCACCACCACTATCACCAACACCGCCACTATCACCATCACCACCACCACTATCACCATCACCACCACTATCACCATCACCACCACTATCACCATCACCGCCACCACTACCACCATCACCACCACTATCACCAACACCACCACTATCACCAACACCACCACCACTATCACCAACACCACCACTATCACCATCACCGCCACCATAGTCCAAGACATGACCAGTGCAACTGAGGAATGATGACCACCACCACCGCACCAGATCACGACCCCTACCTCAGACGACACTGAAGCCACCGAGAAGTCGTGGCTCTGTCTTCTACACACCGTCCCTTCCACGGTGGCACTCCTGTGTCATGGGTTGGTCGTGTCGTGCGCTGCTGGTGTCGTGGGCCGTCGCATCATGGAACGACTTCGTCCTTCCAGTAGATGGTCAAACCACGAGACGAGCATCTCTTGAGTTACCCATACCATGGGTTCGTCTCAATATGGACTGATCAGGGTAGGAGATGGTCCCACTCAGTGAGCAGTGAGGGGGCGGTCATGTTATGATTTGAAGGTGCTGGAGTGGAATGAGGGGCTTGCCAAGCCCTGAATCCAGTCTTATCAAGGGATAACCCAGGTATGGGCTGTTCATGTCTGGGGTGATCCCACTACGAGCTGCTTATGCTGGGGTGATCCCACTACGAGCTGCTTACGCTGGGGTGATCCCAGTATGGGCTGTTCACGCTGGGGTGATCCCAGTATGGGCTGTTCATGCTGGGGTGTTCCCAGTGTAAGCTGCTCATGTCTGGGGTGATCCTAGTATGATCTGATAAAAGGGATACTTACATCAAGAGAGCTAGACATATCACAAGATATGCACATCATCCGTCACCCATACCTATCCTCTATCCATTTCCGTTATCTTCAGGTGGAACAATGGATAATGTTCTCTTCCCACTCCACTAATCATCACCCACGTCCCCCAGCTTCACTCACACACTCATGTCTCAGTCTATCTTCCCCCACACTCCCCCTCTCTCACACTGACGCAGCAGACGGGACAAAGGGTGTGTGGGGTCGAGTCTCCAGCACTGATGTGAACGATTTGATAAATGTTTATCCTGCTCTACTATTATAACATGAATTGTGTTTGTGCTTGTGCTGGTGTGCGTATTTTTTTGTGTTTGGAAAGGTTGTAAGTCTGTGTGTCTGTTAGTCTAAGTTTTCATAACTTTATGAAATACTCATGAAAGGCAACATATACACCAGTGTAAAAATCTTCAGCAACTTGCGCTTGCCATGTGTTGTCCTACTTACCCCGTGTGCAGAGTGTATACAGACGTCCAGAATATAGCCCTAGACACTACTTCATCACTGGTGCAGTCAGTCACCTAAAGGCCATCTTCATACAAGCGCTTGACACTTGGCCTTTTCAAAGAAAACGTGTCTTTACCCCTTCTGAGCACTACGGTACGGAGAGATCCTTGGGTATGGTAGCACTGGCATCGCATCCAGAACGTCGTAACTTAGCTCTCAAGGAACGTACCGTCATTCTCAAGGGTCGCGTTGTCATGCATAAAGGGGTTCATCTCATCAAGCGAATTTTTCACTTTAAGATGAAAGGTCGATTCCTAACACACACACACACACACACACACACACATATATATATATATATATATATATATATATATATACATATATTTATGGAGAGAGAGAGAGAGAGAGAGAGAGAGAGAGAGAGAGAGAGAGAGAGAGAGAGAGAGAGAGAGAGAGAGAGAGAGAGAGGTATGTCAACGGTGTAGAAGGAGTCAGCGCCGGTAATAAACAAATGAATATACATATGTTTACTGTTCCTCTTCCTCGAGCTTCTCTCGTGGTAAATCTGTAGTTGTTGGTTAAGTTTTTTTTTATATTCCTTTATCTTTATTACCTCGTTTATCAAAGTTTTCGCATAAGTTTTGTATCAATTTAAACTCTTATTCAGTTACTTGAACTACCTTAATTTCCTCACCTATATATTCATTCTTTTATGTAATACACAAAATATACTTTATCTTTTCAAACTTTGTATAAGTTCATGATAAATACACGGAAGGCATAATGCCATACTTTTCACCACTCATGATATGACAACGAATCTTGCAGAAAAGACAACGGCACTATCAGACAACAGAATGTCCCGTTTTCTTTTAACTGCAAATCGGTAGCAGGGGAAAGAAAGAAACGCAGATATCACAACGACAACACCCACTCTGCAGGCGAGGCAGCATCTATCTACATAGGTCAGATATCCACTCGTCAAGAACTTCTTTCTTGCATCAAGTATCCACTTGAGGTCCTCTCTTATCTCCTCCCCACTCAGGATGGGTGTCTCAAGTAAATTCAGCCGTCGGGGAGATTGCTTGTATTTTAGCTTCCCAGCTGCAGATGAGGAGTTATGAGACTGTGAACACAATAGCCACACCTCGTTAACTGACTCATAAACTGGTGTATAAACAAGAGAAATCCATCGTCGTTCCCATACGATTTCTAGGAATGTTTTCAACAGAGAGAAATCAATATATTTTACGTTGTTATTGATCTCACACTCGCATAACCTAATCTTTTCCTGTCAAAATATTCCAGTGTTGTCAACTTATCGTAAACGATTGTACTTAAGATAGTTTAGACAGCAGGATTCGAACCGCTACCGTTTATTTGGCTATGAAACTTATGATAGAGAAAAGACTATTCAATGGCTAGTAATCAAAAACCCGTTGTCTCACACTCATGAGCAGCGGGGTCTCAACGGGTCGTACCCCGTCAGCCTCACAACAACCTGTAACGAAGAGTTTTACCGAAATAAATGTTATTCGCTGAGGCACATGAACACGAACATAGTGCAATGAACGCGCAAGCTCATTTCTTTTTTTTTTCTGGTTTGATGAACTGTGTATCCTACCGTCGTTATGTTGCCGATGGACAAAGAAAAAGGAAAAAAAAAGCAGCAGCGTCTCATGTGGGAAGCCGTGCCTGTGGGAGGGGAGCACCACGCCTCACGTGCGAGGAATATGAAGGTGTGTTGCAGTACTCCACGACCGTCCTTGACGTAGCAAACATTCCAGTGTAACTAGATCTGATCCTCGTACATTCAAGATCAAACCGCTTCACAAACGGCCAACAAAAGTGACCATTCAATAATTCTCAAACACAATATAACAAACAGAACAGCTACAACAGGAGGCATTTAAACAGAGGTGAAAAGAAACAGCCTGACACAACGTATCCGACATAAAGTACAATGAAAAACAGAACGAGATAGTAGACTGAACATCACATATTTCTTAAGTTTGCTCTCTAACATAACGTAACCTTACCTTTCATGTGAATGTAAGCACTTGGTGATATAATTCTACCCAGAGGAACACAGATTACAAACAATACTCAATAACACTAGACTTGTGAAGTGAAAGGAGAACCTGTAGAGTGAGGGTAAGACTTGTGAAGTGAGAGCAAGACTTGTAAAGTGAGAAAGAGACGTTTGGAGTGAGAGCGGAACCGGTGAAGTGAGAGCGGGATTTGTGACGTGAGAGAGGGATTTCAGAAGTGAGGGCAGGAAACTTAAAAGAGTCACATCAATGACTCCAAAACATCAGATGAAATCACACAAAACACATGATGCAAAAACGGGAAACCACATCTTCCGGTTTGTTCTCATTTCACAACAAATCTATCCACATTTCTTGTTTACCACATGAGACACAAGGTTAGTCCCCTGGGACCCAACATCACATCTCACCCACGTAATGAGGCACCAGTTACCCGGTCCTTCGCTCACAGATAAACTGGTTTATAACCCAATAAACAAAGCACGTCCCGGAGCTTCGAACAGCGGTTCAAAATCAAAGAACCACTATCAGGGGAAATGTGAAAACAAGAAATGCATCACATAGAAAACCATTCTGAAAAAAAGAAGATATAAAAACCAGGAACAGATCCACAGTAAACAGTACCTTGAGCAAAGAAAAAACAAAAACAGCGAAGTGCATTGATACTGATCAAGCTAAAAGCATTATAAAGATATATGTACAAAAACATTCGAATAAAGACAATTCTCAGTGAACTGTTTGCTGAAAACATCCCAATATAACAACAAGAACTGTTGAACATGTGTCGAAAAGAATTCAGGACCCCAGCAAGAACTACTGAACATCTGTCGAGAGCAACTCAATACCCAAAAAGAACTGAACATCTGTCGAGAGCAACTAAGTATCCCAACAAGTACTACTGAACATCTGTCGTGAACAACCCAGTACCCCAGCAAGAACTGCTGAACATCTGTCGTGAACAACTCATTATCCCAACAAGAACTACTGAACATCCGTCGAGAGCAACCAAGTACCCCAGCAAGAACTATTGAACATCTGTCGTGAACAACTCAATATCCCAACAAGAATTACTGAACATCTGTAGAGAACATCCCAGCACCCTAAGAGGAAGTACTGAACATCTGTCGAGAACAATCCAGTACCTTAGAAGAATTACTGTACATCTCTCGAGAACAACCCAATACCTAAACAAGAGGTTTTGAAAATATGTCGAGAATAGTTCAGTAACCCAAGAAGTGCTGAACCTCTATTGAGAACAACCTAGTATCCCAACAAGAACAACTGAACATTTGTCGAAAACAACCCAGAATACTGAAAAATCTTCGGCAATAACCAAGTACTCCATCAAGAACAATTGAAATATCTGTCGTGAACAACCCAGTACCTCCAACAAGAACCACTGAACATATCTCGAAAACAGCCCAATACTTACGCAAAGAATTGCTGAATATTTGTCGAGGACAACCCGGTACCCAGCAAGAGCCACTGAACAATAATGGACAATCAATAGAAAACATAGAAAAAACGACGCCGGTAAAACAATCTATTGTGAACTGTAGCTTACGCAAAACAACACAATCATGAATATGTTAGACGACAAGTAACCTCAAAAAAGAGACCAGAATGTTAGTAACCTCAGTGAGAAATCGAGTCCATAAGAAACCATAGTAAACAGGAACCACACGACAGATAACCACAGTAAACAATATCCAGCCCAGAGGTAACTCCAGTAAACAGAAACCAGGCCATAAGTATTCCCAGTAAACATAAATCAGAACCAGTAAGCCCAAACATCACCACAGTCAAGAAAGACCAGGCTGTAAGTAACCAAAGACCAGCCCATAAGTAGCCACAATAAACAAAGACCAGATTAAAAGCAACTGCAGTAAGCAAAGGCTAGCCTATGTACTACTTGGCAAATAAAGACAAGTATTTTGTACTCTTAAACAGAGACCAGAGGCAACGCTTCTTGAACAGAATACAACCCAGATGGTGTTCCTGTACACAGACCACTCTAGCAGCGACTCCTCCTGAATCAGCACCAGTAACATAGAACTACAGGCAACCTGCACTACACTAATACCATCCCATACACAGTTCCACCACACAGAGCAGCCGGTATAGAGCCTCGGTAATACAATGCACACCTCCCCCCTCATGCAACTGTGCATGACTACATGCAGACGTGCTTCAAGCACACGCACTTTACCAAAAAATCCCTGAGAAAAACATTAAGGACATGAAAGCCATTTCAGCTGCAAATTCTGGCGGCGCGTCGCGTCGTGCAGACCAGACCTGCTGCCGTTTACCCCTCGGACGGTGAGTCACTGACGTGCACACGGCTTGGTACAACCCCTCCACTCTCACTCCTCCTGGGACGTAGGGTACTCATGCTGACACCACTCCTCCCACCTCACCATACTACCCCTCCCACCTCACCATACTACCACTCCCACCTCACCATACTGCCCCTCCCATCTCACCATACTGCCCCTCGCACCTCATCATACTGCACCTCCCACCTCACCATACTACCCCTCCCACCTCACCATACTGCTCCTCCCACCTCACCATACTACCCCTCCCACTTCACCATACTACCCCTCCTACCTCAACATACCACCCCTTCTACCTTACCATACTACCCCTCCCACTTCACCATACATCACCTACATCACCATACTGCCCCTCTCACCTCACTATGCTACCCTTCCCACCTTACCATACTACCCCTCTCACCATACTACTCCTCTCACTATACTACTCCACCCACCTCACCATACTACTCATCCCACCTCAACATACTACTCCTCCTACCTCACCATGCTGTCCCTCCCACCTCACCATACTGCCCCTTCCACCTCACTATGCTGTCCTTCCTACCTCACCATACTGCCCCTTCCATCGCACCCTTTAAAGGAGGCTGGAGTAAAAGCCTTTGTATACACGGAGGTGGTCCAGTAAACAAGTGCCAAGCCATAACGACCCCCATTAACACAGGCCACCAATGCCAGGACGTTGTTATGGACCGAGTCATGTGAAGCGGGGTCGTTATACAGAGCGCGGCCCTTGTGGACGCTCCACGATGTGAGTATCATCCCACAGACAGTCTCTCAGTGTCACACTCCTCCTTCCTGAGGACTAACCTTACTACGTCAGGTTAACCCGCTAGCAACATTGCTGGACAAACAACAGTAGGAAATCTCAGCTAATTAAAACCCCTATATAACGGGCGGCCCATTAGCTACCCCCATGTAATGTCAGCCTATTAACAAGTCCCGTTAGAGAGGCGAACCATTAACAGCCCCCACACAAGAATCAGTCATTAACAACACCCATGTAAGAGCCAGTGTATCAGTAACGACCGTACAATGGCCAGCCATTAACATTCTCCAAACGAGGGCCAGTACGTTAACAACCCTCAAACAAGGGCCAGCCCATTATCGACCCGTCTTCAAGGGCTAGCCCATTAGCAATCCTCATACAAGGGCAAGTCCATTATCCAACCCTCGTTCAAGGGCGAACCCATTAATGACCCCCGTACACGGATCAGCCCATGAAATACCCTCCTTCCTTGAAGGGTCTGTCCTTTAAGAACCCCACATTAAGCAAAGACTTGGTCATGCACGACTCCCGCTATGCACAATTGTCTACATAAACCATTGCTCTACAAAGACGCCTCACGTTGACACTCTATCCTTCACTCCAGATCAGCTCATCCTACGACCTTTCCCACTTCCAATGAACTCAGCCCATAAACAAACGGAACCTATACACAAGCTCTTAAGACCACATTAGACCTTTCACAATTCCTGCTAACCCATCAGCACCGCAGGACACCAACAAGCAGCACGAAGAAACAAGCAGGAGGAGACGAGCTGGTCCCCTGCACTCCGCGGAAGTGTTTAGTCTGGCATAAACATGAGAGGGAATGTTAATTGGCTCCAGGACGGGCCATCGCTCCTTAACAGCCGACTTAACATTTCACGCATACTTTTTCCGGAGACCCTTGGTTGGTGGTGGTAATCTGACGAGTGAACTAGACATCGTCTTCTAAACTCTGAGTTAAGAGGCGTCGTAACGGTTGTGGATATATCATAGTACTGAGCAGTCAGTATGGGGCGCTGTGGGGGCACCTTCGTCATGACTTACCGACCTGTTTGACCAGTACTGCCGTCTTCTGAATCCCCGATGTATGTCTCCTTTATATGCCATCGGAATCCCGAATATCTCACCCGTACAAAAGCATATCCCCGCTCTCTCTCTCTCTCTCTCTCTCTCTCTCTCTCTCTCTCTCTCTCTCTCTCTCTCTCTCTCTCTCTCTCTCTCTCCGCCATTTCCCTCGTTACCGAGGTAATGTTAAGATCAGAGGACTGAGCCTTAGAGGGTATATCCTCACTTGGCCCCCTTCTCTGTTCCTTCTTTTGGAAAATTAAAAGAAACGGGAAGGGAGGATTTCCAGCCCCCCGCTCCCTCCCTTTTAGTCGCATTTTGCGACGCGCATGGAATACGTGGGAAGTATTCTTTCTCCCCTATCCCAGGGATAATATATCTATCTATCTATCATCTATCTATCTATCTATCTATCTATCTATCTATCTATCTATCTATCTATATATATATATATATAATTCCTGATTTTCAGCAGTTTGAGAACGGCAGTACGATCCTTGAGCAAGGCTGGACGACCCGAGGGTATGATGGTACGACCCTTGATTACGACGGCACGACCATTGTGTATGATAGTTTGGCTTTTAACATAACTCTCAACTTAAAATTCAGGTCATCATACCCAAGGGTCGTGCTCAAGTGGTTCATATCAAGCGACCCAAATCATTTTATATATCCGTTGGACACGTAGCCGAACCCATACCAATGGCCCCTCGCAGAGCCACGTATACCTTACAATACTCACCAACCTGCTGGTCTCGGATCACACACACACTATGCGGTATACACAGCCATTTAAACTCATAGCTAAATCTAATCTATGATATTTCTAAGAAAAATGACAGAATCATATTTTTGTAAAGAAGGAAAACGTGATGTTTGTGAAGATACACTGAAGTTATATCCGTAGACAATCATAATATGATGTCAGTATTACAGATACGAAGAAATTGAAATATTTTATTGAGCAAAATAGACAATGCATGCGGGAAAACACTATGATATATACGATGATTGTCATAGCTGAAGGCAATATGAATGTATACATCCATAAATATATCCTGTTTACTCAAGGAAGATATACATATTTACATAGACAAATGTATCAGTGATGTTCACCGTGACGAACGGTAATGTACTTATGTATTGATAAAGAAAAAATATTATTGTTACGATATCTGTGTCAACTGTGCTTGCGAACTTGTACAATAACATTGTGCTTTATGAGGCTTCTCATTGGTAATGAGAATCTCATTCAAGAATCTCTGTCTGCATATTTCTCTGTCTGTCTGTCTGTCTGTCTCCTAGTTCCGTTCCTATTTCCATGGGGTGGGTCAGATGCACATAGCCATGGGATGGTTCAAGTGCATACAGCCATGAGGTGGGTCAGGTGCACACAGCCATGTGGTGGGTGAGGTGCGTACAGCCATGGGGTGGGTCAGGTGCACACAGTCATGGGGTGGGTCAGGTGCGTACAGCCATGGGGTGGGTCAGGTGCACACAGCCATGGGGTAGGTCAGGTGCATACAGCCATGGGGTGGTCAGGCGCACACAGCCATGGGGTGGGTCAGGCGCACACAGCCATGGGGTGGGTCAGGTGCACACAGCCATGGGTGGGTCAGATGCACACAGCCATGAGTGGGTCAGGCGCACACAGCCATGGGGTGGGTCAGGTGCACACAGCCATGAGTGGGTCAGGCGCACACAGCCATGGGTGGGTCAGGTGCACACAACCATGGGGTGGGTCAGGTGCACACAACCATGGGGTGGGTCAGGTGCACACAGCCATGGGTGGGTCAGGTGCACACAGCCATGGGGTGGGTCAGGTGCATACAGCCATGGGTTGGGTCAGGTGCACACAGCCATGAGTGGGTCAGGCGCACACAGCCATGAGTGGGTCAGGCGCACACAGCCATGGGTGGGTCAGGTGCACACAGCCATGGGTGGGTCAGGTGCACACAACCATGGGGTGGGTCAGGTGCATACAGCCATGGGGTGGGTCAGGCGCACACAGCCATGAGTGGGTCAGGCGCACACAGCCATGGGGTGGGTCAGGTGCACACAACCATGGGTGGGTCAGGTGCACACAGCCATGGGTGGGTCAGGTGCACACAGCCATGGGTGGGTCAGGTGCACACAACCATGGGGTGGGTCAGGCGCACACAGCCATGGGTGGGTCAGGTGCACACAACCATGGGGTGGGTCAGGTGCATACAGCCATGAGTGGGTCAGGTGCACACAGCCATGGGTGGGTCAGGTGCACACAACCATGGGGTGGGTCAGGTGCGTACAGCCACGCAGCACTTTCTGTGGCAATCAATCTTGCAGACCCGGGGAACCCAACCCGGACCCCGCAGCCTGGCAGGGGCACTCACGGCCCCCTGGGGAAGACTTGCTGCCCTGCTACAAGCGAGGGGAGGCGGCTGCTCCCGTGACTGGTGCAGACAAGTGAGACCTGAGGATGTCAGGGTCAGGCGAGCAGCAGGGGTGGCTGGGGCGGTGCTGGGGTGAGATGGGGGTGCAGTTTGGTAATATGGGTATGTGGGAAAGATGACCCACGTCGAAATGAGGGAGAGGTGGAGTGGAAGAGGACGGTAAGGATAGAGGGAGGGACTTTGTTGGGTATGGAGGACAAGGAAGTTACCATGAGACACTGTAAGGTACGGGGGTGTCAGCATGGGTCACTGTAAGGTACGAGGGTGTTAGCATGGGGGGCAATGTAAGGTACGGGGGTGTCAGCATGGGTCACTGTAAGGTACGGGGGTGTCAGCATGGGTCACTGTAAGGTACGGGGGTGTTAGCATGGGGGCACTGTAAGGTACGGGGGTGTTAGCATGGGTCACTGTAAGGTACGGGGGTGTTAGCATTGGGCACTGTAAGGTACGGGGGTGTCAGCATGGGTCACTGTAAGGTACGGGGGTGTTAGCATGGGGGGCAATGTAAGGTACGGGGGTGTTAGCACGGGGGCACTGTAAGGACCGGGGGTGTCAGCATGGGGGCAATGTAAGGTACGGGGGTGTCAGCATGGGTCACTGTAAGGTACGGGGGTGTCAGCATGGGGACACTGTAAGGTACGGGAGTGTCAGCATGGGTCACTGTAAGGTACGGGGGTGTCAGCATGGGGGCAATGTAAGGTACGGGGGTGTCAGCATGGGTCACTGTAAGGTACGGGGGTGTCAGCATGGGGACACTGTAAGGTACGGGAGTGTCAGCATGGGTCACTGTAAGGTACGGGGGTGTCAGCATGGGGGCAATGTAAGGTACGGGGGTGTCAGCATGGGGACACTGTAAGGTACGGGGGGTGTCAGAATGGGGGGCAATGTAAGGTACGGGGGGTGTCAGCATGGGGGGCAATGTAAGGTACGGGGGTGTCAGCATGGGGGGCAATGTAAGGTACGGGGGTGTCAGCATGGGGACACTGTAAGGTACTGGGGTGTCAGCATGGGGGCAATGTAAGGTACGGGGGTGTCAGCATGGGGACACAGTAAGGTACGGGGGGTGTCAGCATGGGGGCAATGTAAGGTACGGGGGTGTCAGCATGGGGGCACTGTAAGGTACGGGGGTGTCAGCATGGGGGCACTGTAAGGTACGGGGGTGTCAGCATGGGGGGCAATGTAAGGTACGGGTGTGTCAGCATGGGGGCACTGTAAGGTACGGGGGTGTCAGCATGGGGGCACTGTAAGGCATGGGGGTGTCAGCATGGGGGGCAATGTAAGGTACGGGGGTGTCAGCATGGGGGGCACTGTAAGGTACGGGGGCGTCAGCATGGGGGCACTGTAAGGTACGGGGGTGTTAGCATGGGGGCACTGTAAGGTACGGGGGTGTCAGCATGGGTCACTGTAAGGTACGGGGGTGTCAGCATGGGGGCACTGTAAGGTACGGGGGTGTCAGCATGGGGGGCAATGTAAGGTACGGGGGTGTCAGCATGGGGGGCACTGTAAGGTACGGGGGCGTCAGCATAGTTCAGATCATAATCACAAAGACGCCTGGCGGTGGTGGTATACGCACACTGTATCTACGTATCAACAGAGGTGAGGCGAGTCTCGTGGTACGACGCAGTATTTACACAAGGCAAAACATATCACGTACAATTATCCACGGAAATTGCAACCTGGGTGATTAATGTGGACGACGTATGCATTTTGGGCAGTGATTAGCAGGAGGCGTTGCAGGAGTGTGCGAGGCAGAACACATGATGCTCGAGGCTGTAGTTAAAGACAAGTCACCGCTTCATCTCTCGTTATCAGAGGATGTTTTAGTATTCGCTTTCCGTTCTTCATCCTGTCATTATCAATCGTTATCCTTGCTCGCCAGTCTGAATTACCGAGTGTACCCGCGTCCTATCACAGAGAGGTTGGACACCAGCGTCTGAATCGTGCACCCCGAGCTGGTGCGCTGGCAACGCTGTACTTACTCCACACACACACACACACACACACACACACACACACACACACACACACACACACACACACACACACACACACACACATTTCTTCCGACTGTTTACTATGAGATTCATCTGTTCTTAGTAACACTGAGCTGGACGGATCGACTCTTGGGTCCAATGGCCAGACTTTAGACGTGACCCGCAAGACGTCGGGTCATCATACCTAGGCATGGTGCCTTTGTCTCCAAGCGTTGTACAGTCACGCTTAAGGGCTGTGCAGTCACGCTCAAGGGTTGTATAGTCGTGTTCAAGGGCCGTACTGTCGCGCTCAAGGGCTGTACAGTCGCGCTCAAGGGTTGTATAGTCGTGTTCAAGGGTTGTACCGTCGCGCTCAAGGGCTGTACAGTCGCGCTCAAGGGTTGTATAGTCGTGTTCAAGGGTTGTACCGTCGCGCTCAAGAGCTGTATAGTTGCGCTCAAGGGTTGTATAGTCGTTTTCAAGGGTTGTACCGTCGCGCTCAAGGGTTGTATAGTCGTTTTCAGAGTTTGTACCGTCGCGCTTAAGGGCTGTATAGTCGCGCTCAAGGGTTGTATAGTCGTTTTCAAGGGTTGTACTGTCGCGCTCAGAGATTCAGTATCTGATTTAAAGAGTAATATTTGTGCGGGAAGTTAATTCGCTCAACTATCTAATTTGCTAAGAAACTGTCTCAATATATGTATCTATTCCTTACATACACATGCGTGTGTGTGTGTGTGTGTGTGTGTGTGTGTGTGTGTGTGTGTGTGTGTGGATGAGCACTTAAGTAAAGACAGTGTGTCCGCGTCAAGCAGGACCACCTTACACACGCAGCTTAGGCGTCCTTGGATCTTACCTCAACACCGAAAGCGTTTTAGTGACGATGATACACACTCTCAGCCCGGCAGGTGTGTGGAGACGAGGAGCAACCCGAAAAGAGAGAGAGAGAGAGAGAGAGAGAGAGAGAGAGAGAGAGAGAGAGAGAGAGAGAGAGAGAGAGAGAGAGAGAGAGAGAGAGAGAGAGAGAGAGAGAGAGAGAGAGAGTACTACAAGAAAAAGTGATTGATCACTTTGTTTACCACCCCTTGTATAGTGCAGTGTGGCCATTTCAGGCTCTCGATAAACACATATGTATAAACACAACAGTTATGCAAATATGAGTGACTATGATGGAGGTAACAGAGGTGAGTTAAGGGCGTCAGTGCATCAATAGAAGCACAGTAGAGAGTGGGTCAGTTCTCACATATATCGAGAGTAAAGTAACATATGAGCTAAGTTACAGGGGTGGGATTAAGGTCCCATTTGTGCGGGAGACACACACTTACAACACGATGAGTCACTTACCACATTATGGACACATGTGTGATGTACGACCACTCACAAGTTTCCAGGACAAAGGTACTCATATCGCAGGTTTGCATCAGCCACCCAAGCATGTGGACACCAGGGCAGGAGACATGATGATAATAGCCCCACCGACAGAGTCCAGTGCCAAGTGTGGATCTATTTTTGGTACTGTCATGTTCTGAGTTCTTGAGAACCACGTTCATTTTGGATATCAGACGAGGGAACAGGTGTGAACGCGAACATAAGCTTCACATGCCGTCCACACCCGGAAAGAACACTGTCTTAAAAGCTGACAGAGGCGATGAGAACCATCAAGAGGTTGTAAAGTGTGGTCGGTGAATGTGACAGAGTAATTCAACATCTTTATTGCTGTCTGATGAAGATGACCAAAGTTCCACATTGTATTCTAGCGGCGGGTGGGTTGCACAAAGTACTGACAGTCTTAAGGCTGGAAGACTCCACTTTGCAGGTGTTCCAAAGACCTTAATCAGCAGTTAAGCCACTCTGTAACGAGTTATAAGAAATCGTCAACTGAACCAAGGAGGCTGGAGGCTGGGGCCACCCAGTCTCTTCCTGTCTCCCTCAGAGACTTGACCATCTCGCTAATGGTGCGGAGACTCTCGTCATTTACATTTGAATTTTATGATGGTTGTCCTTGAAGCATAGATCGGCTCCTGCCCCCAGCCAGCACCCACCCGCAGGGCCAGCGACGGGAGCTGGGGAGAGGGCTGGGGTGGCAGGGAGAGTCTGGCTTAGTCGAGTTAGGAAGGTATGGGAGGTGAGGGAGAGACAATGAAGGAGAACTAATCAGGAAGGAGACACGTGAGAGGGAGTTATAACGAGGGTTATACAAGGGAGAAGTGGGTAGAGGGAGGTAGTGCCTCCGACGAAATTTTGCCAAAAGGCAGTGTTAACGCGTAGCGCTCACCGCGGAACGCGTTCGTATGAGTTATGAATTGTTGTGTGTGATATGGAGAGATTGTGTGTAGAGGAAGGTCGAGAGAGGAAGTCCTGAAGGAGAGAAATGATATCGTTAGATTATGAATAGTGTGGAACCTGCTCCTTCTTCATATATAAGGTAAAGATGGTGTATCTTAGGAAGAGGGGAGGGAGGGGCTGGGGGAGAGGGTAAGGGTGTAAGAGGCAAGGCGAGAGGGAGAGGGAATGAAGAGGGAGGCACAAAGAAGAGGGAAGGAGGAGGAAGAAGATAAGAGCTGGGAGGGTAGAGACATGGAGGGAGAGGCAAGGAGGGAGAGACGTGAAGGGAGAGACATGCAGTGGAGGCATAAAGGAGAGGCATGAAGGGAGAGGTATGCAGTTAGCGGCATGGAGGGAGAGGCAAGAAGGGAGAGGCATAAAGGGAGAGACATGAGGTGGAGGCATGAAGGGAGAGACATGGAGTGGAGGTGGCATGAAGTGAGAGTTATAAAGGGAGAGGCAGGGAAGGGTCACAAGAGGTCTACAGACAAGAGCCTGTCATATTAACTGTAGTGTGTGGGGAGGGGATTTCTGCACTCGTGGTGCCCCATCTCCTGCACATTCTTGACCATCACAGTTGTTTAAACTTCTATAGATGAAAGTTTCTCTTCCCTCCTTAAGCTTGCTTCTGCGTTTCGTATATTCTCCCGCCCTACACAGTTCCTCGAACTACGTACAACTCTTCGATATTTTGACTTCCTGCCACGAAGCATTGATCTCTATAACTTCACGTACAGGAAATTTTGATATGAGGGATTTTAGTGTACACCACAAGGATTGGGTAGGCTCCACCTAGGATGATCCCGGTGGAACCGAAGGCCTTTCTTTTAACTTCTGGGACGATCTGGAAAAAATGATTATGTAATTAGACCCTAGCCGAGTTCCCGACCGTCACGACAACACGTCTGTTTTGTTTTACCTCTGATCCCACCCACCTCTGATCCCTCCCACTGTTCGTACAACAGTTCTACTCCCTCCTGGTTCTTCGACTACTGTCTTATCTTTAGTACTTCTGATTTGGCAAACTCAGCCTCTCTCTTCCTCCAATTAAACGTTCAGCTCTGGCACTGGGAGAGCTCAGCGATCATGGACACGCTGGGATAAGTACTGCTTCGGGGGTCAGGATACACATGGCTGTGCTGACCATATGGCGGAGATTATCCTGGCCGGTATGGTCCATACTGTCGTTCTTCCCCCATCATGGCTTGATCATTCAAACTCCGATGCCTGCCACATCACGGGCAGAACACGTCGAGTCATGAAACTCTGCCTATCCCCTGATCCCCATTCATATTTCCAATCTCTGATTGGGATTACTGAAAAATTGTTCTTTGTAAAGTCGAGCACACCTTCATGTAGTGAAAGTGTGCTGATTTGACTTCCACCGGCAGATCTTTATGGTCCTTACCAAAAAGCATCTCTAACAACTTTTTTTTAGCTAACTTCCAGACTGACAAAGCCGGTCTTTTAGGTACCTTATTTTCTTCTAACTCACCTTTGGATGGTTCTGCATGTAGTCATCCTCCCTCTTCTCCTACTGAACATAAACCATCTTTTCTATTTTCTTAGCACAGGATCTTCAGTGTACTCTGCCAGCTCGAAGTGGGCAAGGCGTATGTCCCAGGTGGTATATTCCCTCGTGTCCTAAGATAGTGTATCTCTGAACTGCCTCTGATCCTTTGCTCGCTTATACCGTCTCTGTCTAAAAACCCAAACTTTTCCTTTGTAGTGCTGCACATACTTAGACAAGGAGACCGTTCTGACCTATTGTCCTTCCCTTCGCTATCTCCAGGAACTCTGAATCTCTAAAGCACTTAGAACCCCATTTCCATCTTTCCGATCACCAATATGACTTTGGCAGAACGAGTTCTATTGGTGATTTTCTCTCCTAATGTGACTCACTTCTGGTTTTCATTTCTCAAGGAACTTTGGTGAATCTTTTCTCTTAGATCTCGAAATTTTCAAAGCATTTAACAGATTCTGTGACAAGTCTGCTTTCTGAACTCCCTTCCTTTTCTTCTGCTTCTGGCTGTGAGACTGCTGTGCTTGTTGATGGTACGACTTCTCCTTATCCTATCATCAGCGGTGTTCCTCAAGGTTCTCTCCTATCTCCCACTCTCTTTCTTCTTCCCATAAATGATCTCTCATCAACTTCTAATCTGGTTCACTCATTGGCTGATCATTCCATTCTACACATTTCAACTCTCTTTCCCTCGTTCCCCCTCCTTCCAATACTCATTCTCTTTCTTCTACTGAACGTATGTTCTCCCTCACTTGGGGTTTTTATAGCATCTCGGTGTTCAGACGCAATTTCTCCCTATAACAGTGTCATTCAATTTCTGTTCAGTTACAAAACAGCATATATCAACCCAGTAATAACATTAGCGTAACGGGATAGCCGTATCCTTCACTCTATCCTGGAAACTCCACAAGCAACGTCACAAAATTTGCTTTCCAAAGCTGGGGTTGCTGTATGTAGGTACCACTACTATTTTTTCCCGCTCCTGAGCAGGTATGCTATATTCACAGGAGTTTTCTCCACCCTGGCATTGGAGCACAGCTCCTATATGTGAACTGGTATTTCGTCCACCGCCCTACTACCAAGAGAGGGACCCAAAGTCTGTGTTTTTTTTTGTTCTCGACCTAACATCTCTGCAAACTTTCCTCTCTCTCTCTCTCTCTCTCTCTCTCTCTCTCTCTCTCTCTCTCTCTCTCTCTCTCTCTCTCTCTCTCTCTCTCTCTCTCTCTCTCTCTCTCCTTCGCAACGTTGTTGCGCTCTCGCTCTTCGGCAGGTATCATGTTGGCCACTACTCTCGTGAGCTGCCTTCATGCATCTCTGCCTCCGTGGACTAGCCCCGCTTCAAGCGCCTGGCTGCTGCTTCCTACAGTTTCTCTATGAAGATTGGTCACGCGAGGATTAACCGTTATGATGCAACCAATACTCAGTCAGAAAGCTTGTGGTAGTCTCTTTCTAAATCGTCTTTTTCTCTATCCTTAACTCTTCTATAAGATAGAAACACTTGCGTAGCCTTGATCAATTTCTACGTTACTTTTTATTCTACCCAGGATGGCTTTGACTGGGGCATGTTTTGCCAGTGTAATTTCAGTCATTAGATATAAAAAAAGTTGTATCCATCGTCCTTGACTGTGGTCCAGACAAAGAGACGGGGAACACAAATTCACAATCAACCCAACAGTCAGTTGTGGCAGGTACCTTCATCCTGTTAATGTACACTTCCAGAGCGTGACTCCCATTTATGGTGATACTACTTTTACTACTACAACTGCTACTATTATTACTACTACTACTACTACTACTGCTACTACTGCTACTACTACTACTACTACTACTTCCATTACTACTGCTACTATCACTACTACTACTACTACTACTACTACTACTACTACTACTACTACTACTAATAATAATAATAATAATAATAATGATAATGATAATGATAATTATAATTATCATTATACTAATGATGATAATAATGTCAACATCAGTTTTGATAATAATCCACCGACAAGATTATCTTCGAGTCATCATGATCTGCAATTCACACAAGATGGTTATTGACGATTGCACTTACGACCACCACTCTGTATTTTCTCAAGAAGAAACTCTGTGATACAGAGATCAAAGAAGAAAGGAAAGAAGAAAAGGTACCAATTCACGTTTGTTCTTATACTAAAGTGTGTGTGAAGCAAGGCAGGTCCAGAGTATTTCTGTCATAAGATTGTAGAATATGAGAAAGAAAACTGAAGTTTGATTATTAACAGTGTTCACACAGACTTACACAAGCAAGTCTAAATCGTGGACCCCCTGACTCTGAGCTGACCAGAGATGATACTGAGAACATGGTGAGGGATCTGAGGGGAAATTTAAAGGGAAAAAATGCTGAAGTTGATGAAGGAAATTTACAGTGACCTGATTAATGGTATGTCGTGAGTAGGACATTATAAACAGTCAACAAACAGGATACAGTACACAGGGTGAGTTGCACTATATCGTAGGCACAAGGGAGGGTAACATACGAGTTAATCCTGGACCCCTTGTAAGCAGCACAAACTACACAAATTACATGTAGCAATACGAGTACACTTACGGAGGTGGGCTGAGGGCCCCCTCGTAGCCATTACCTGGCATATGCCATACAGGACGTAGTACACAAGGCGTTTCATAGTATCGTAGATGCTAGAATATAGTAAACATAGAATGTAATTAGCTGTATTAATTACATTAATGAGATACACCGGTTTGTATGGGCGAAGAACACCTGGAAATACATAAGTGTCAATAAATCATTTCCAGAGTTCATAAAACATGAGATCTCGATAGGTAGGCTAAAGGTCGACAATGAACGGACGCTCTATAATGTAGCTCTGTGGCCACTGCTTATATTTTGTACATGATGTGGCTTACGTCGGTCACACCCCGTGGTCACTGTGGTGTCCTCCCCCTCCTCACCCCAGCTCATCATCCCCGGGACACTACAACCCTCAACCTCTCTTCCCGCCACCGCTGGCTGGGTCGTGACGTCAGCAACGCGAAGGCCGGGTCGTCGGCCGTGGTGGGGATAATGACTTGTGGGCGATGTCGTCAGTGGTGTCTGTAGGGATTTTCCTGCGTACCTGACGAGCAAGGACGCACCCTGGCGAAGGCGGAGGGACTGGTGAAGGTGGCTCCTTTGTGGACTGTGGCAACACAAGCGACAGCCAGATAACCCAAGACTTGATGGACCATGACGAGGTTACCTATCTTAGGATAGCATCATGGGAATATGTGAAACACCCAGATAACGATAAACCTAATGGATTATGATGATATTACCTGCTTGAAGAAGGGACAGGATCCTATCTTCGTAGTGATCTACAGAGGTGGAGAGATTGGCCAAACATAGCCATACAAGTGGTGATGGTGAGACGTCGTACACCAGGCAGGACAACCACTGATAATGTTGACAATATCAAACCCTTGCTGGTGCGACGCTCCTGTGGGACTCAAATTAAATTGTTATGGATTCAGTGCCATATGGGCTTCCAGGAGCGTGATAAAGTTAACGCTTTAGCCAAACTTACACTTGGTAAAAAAGCTGTTGAAATAAAACATTAGCCTGTCAATCAGAAGTCTCTCAACTGTAATTTGAAGGCACTATCAGACCTCTCTGAAGCACATAGACGAGTACAAAGAGGCACATGTAGAAACATTTTCCATCACAGTGAAATGTGTAAAGTAAAACTTGCATGTAGAGAAAGAATTAATATCAGCAGATTACAAGATGCTGTAATGGCTAAGATAATGCTAGGCTCAATGGTACTCTTGGTGCTGGAGATGTTGATCTTGTGAGTTATAAAGTTTGTGACCAGAGATTTGGACACAAAATGGGAACACTACGTCTTTGAACGTGACAAAATAGAGCACTTTAGGATCAATTCTAAATTAACCCTGCAGGAAATGGCACAGCACCTTATTGTTCATAACAAGATACCCGAAATCCTAAGAATGCGTCAACTTTTTGCATCTAGTCGATGAAACTTACCATATGAGAGACTGTAAACTCATGTAATGAACTTACTTCGTAGCAATTTGTCTTGAGTTTCTTCCTACTGGGGTCTGACAAACATCCACTTTGACCTCTGAAATTCTTTTACGCTACCGCTCATTGGATGAGCATGGGATGCACAATAAACTCGCCACTGACACACACCAAATCATTCCTGTAGGTCACCAGGACAACCGCAGTCTCCTAGACATTTGCCTTCGCGTCCCAACCATCATTACGTCTACGATAAGACGAGAAACGGCCAGACGCCGGTGTCGTTAGCCTAAACTGGGCGTGACCACAGCATCGTATAGCAAGAGTGATATCTTTCCTACTTGTTTGCCGATACAGACACAACCTCTGAACAGACTCTCGAAAGCTGATCGGCCAACGGAAGCGGTGACTGGTGAGTAATATCGGAGAGAGATTCCGATAGCATAACCTTGAGTGGTCTGTGAGCGTCATTGTGGAGAAGCGGAGCTGCTGCCGGCGGCGGCGATGGCGGCGGCGCCGGCGACGCTGGCGGCCATCCTCCGTCACTCACCACAGTAACCCCAGCCTTCCTCACCACACAGCCATCCTCCGTCACTCACCACAGTAATCCCAGCCTCCCTCACCACACAGCCATCCTCCGTCACTCACCACAGTAACCCCAGCCTCCCTCACCACACAGCCAGCAGACGTCACTCACCACAGTAACCCCAGCCTCCCTCACCACACAGCCAGCAGACGTCACTCACTACAGTAACCCAGCCTCCCCACACAGGCAGCAGATGGAGTCCCAGTGCACCATCCCCCTAACCAACCAGCGACCAGGTCAGTGATATGCTGCAGGTACATCACGGTGGTCGATGATATGTTGCGGGTATATCACGGTAATCGGTGATATGTTGCGGGTATATCACGGTAATCGGTGATATGCTGCAGGTATATCACAGTTGTCGGTGATATGCTGGAACATTATGGTATTCATCCCCCAACGCCAACGGTACGACCCCCGTGTATGATGTGCTGGCCCTTAAGAGTTAGGTTAAAGGCCAGATCATCACATCCGAGGGTGGTACCAGTGTGCTCAAAGGTGGCAGCGCCATGCTCAGTGATCGTATCTTTTGTTCAAGGACCAAACCGTCTTTCCTAAGAGTTGTACCATCGTGCTCAAGGTCAAACCGTCGTGCTGAAGGGTCGTACCATCGTGCTCAAGGTCATACCGTTGTGCTCAAGAGTCATACCGTCGTATTCAAAGGTCGTAGCATTGTGCTTTTTGCTAAGAAATGATAATGACTGTAAAATCCTGGTATCAAGTGGGAGGAAGGCCATAATTTCTGAAAATTTTAAGATTTTCTTTTCTCGACTTCGTCAGTAGGGACAGCTAGAGAGCGCGAGACGTGACCTGGACCTGACCACGTCGCCTTCACCCACTGACACGTCTCGTACGTTCACTCCCTAAGAGACGACTTTAACCTATGGTTAGGGGAGTCGTGCTCTGATTCAGTCAACAGGAATATTACAATCATCATGTTCGTCGAGGAATCAAACAGTTTGTTTTAGGTTCATGTGTGGGATCTGGCGTTGCCTGCAAATACTAGTACGAAGAGATACAAGCAGCAACGGGCTATTGGGTCCTAACGAGGCTGTTTGTGATTGTAAAAGAAGCTCCTGGATGACTGTGGCAGGAGTAGCAACACATACAGATGTTTCAAAGAGGAAGACCTGAAAAGTTCATGTAACTAAGGAGGCGCAAATACGGTCAGTCGTGATTCTGAAGCGATATAGTCATCAGCAGGTACACTGGCGGAACTGAAGGCAGTGACCCAGGTGTTAATGAGTTCGTTGCTTCCTTATATAAGACGTGGATAAGAATCTGGACTGGTGTTTCTTACTCTTCGTTTTGTTGCCGTCTCTCTTCGCAGTACTGAAGAAGGTGTATGGGTTCCATCTGTTGACAGGCAGCGTATCCAAGTCGTGTCACACTCTGCCGGCCAGTTGCTTAAACAGACTAAAACTTTCAACATTTCTGGTGCGCGTCATTATCTACGTTACGACAATTCGTCCAGCATTAATTCAGTAAGTTCTGAAATTGTGAATCAATGGAAAGGGATTGATATTTGTTTTCGTTAGATTGAGATGTGTTACTAAGTCCCCTAAACCGTTCAGGTGGTTCTGAGTTACTGGGACCCATGAAACGTTCAGGTGGTTCTGAGTTACTGGGTCCCATGAACCGTTCAGGTGGTTCTGAGTTACTGGGTCCCATGAACCGTTCAGGTGGTTCTGAGTTACTGGGACCCATGAAACGTTCAGGTGGTTCTAAGATGAGTTACTGGGCCCCATGAACCGTTCAGGTGGTTCTGAGTTACTGGGGCCCTCTGAACCGTTCAGAGTGGTTCTCTGATTCGTTGGAAGGTTTGACGTAAGTCACTGTTACATTCATCGACAGTGTCAGCCTTGGAAGACGCAGCGTCTCTACCAGCTGGACAAGTGGATAATGAAGCTACCTAAGTGATCAGAGGCAACAGTGAGTCGTTGTCGTTTGAAATGTTCCTCAGAGATTAGTCACTGTTAATGTTATAGTAAGTCATGGATAGTGCCTAGCATGAGGGAGGGAGTATCACGAGACATGTTGACGCCTACACCTAAGTGGACGATCCCACCATCGTTGTAAGTGAGCTCTACATCCCTCACCTCACTGCTGGTAGAATATTTGAGACCCGTAGACTGCCAGTAGATTCCAGTATTATGGGACGAAGGTCTATACTGTGTGACTCCATAGAAACCCTATTATCATCAATAAAGTTTAGAGCGATACACCTACCAGATCGAATCCAGTCTGGCCTCAAACCTGACCCTCAAAGGCCAGGTCATGAACCCAAGGGTCGAACCGTCGTGCTCAAGGGGTCGATAGTGTTACCATCTGCTGCCCATTTGGACTGGTATGGCTGGAGTTACCTATCAGTCTATAGTTAGTATGAGGGTTGGTTCAGACTGGATTCGATCTGGTAGGTGTATCGTTCTAAACCTTATTGATGGTAACAGGGTTTCTATGGAGTTACACAGTATAGACCTTCGTCCCATGATACTGGAATCTACGGGCAGTCTACGGGTCTCAAATATTCTACCAGCAATGAGGTGATGTGCTAAAATGTTTCTTCAACGTACAGTACACAGGAGTTAAATGATCTGACATCTTTGTTAACAAAGGAAAGAAATGTGGGAGGCACAGCCCTGCAGGGAACGTACATTCCTGCAGGTACGCTGCCTTTAGGGTTGTGTTGTCTCTTCTTGCTTGGGTTCAGGTAGTGTCTTCCTGAAGGAGGCAGTGTTTTAGCTCACGATTGTTGAGTCAGCAAAGCCACTTGACTGACTCATTTCCATGACGACAGTTTAGGAAGCCTCTTGGAATTGGGTCACACAATAATGGCAGGTCCTGAGCCAGTAAAGACCGTGGTCTTTCTTAGTGGACCTATTACCAATAGAGACATACTGTTTACCCTGGCAGATCTATGAGCTTACGTAGGCAAATTGTGTGCTTGTGTTTAGGGGTTCATACTCTTCACTAGGGAACGCGGATGGGTTAGGTGAAAGATATGGTTAGAGGCGGCGAAGAAAGTGAGGAATAGCGTTTTGGTTGAAGAGTCTTTTGCTGCGACAACCACCAAGTCTCTCTTCTTAGTTTCCTCTGCAAGACGCGCCTTATGTTGTTGGGAGTGTGTTGTTTTGGAAGACGGTATTTCCAGGTTGCTTCCATGAAGTTCGTTCAGGATTCCTACTGGCGCTCAGAAAGTTGGTTGAGACTTCTGATGGCGTGTCCTGAAGTTAGATGAAAGCTTCTTGTTGGAACTCCTGAAGATAACTGAAATCTTTCTGATGGCACTCCTGATTAGGAGAAAACTTCCTGATGGCGCTCTTAAAGTTTAGAATAAGCTTTGTGATGGCGCCTTTGAAGTCGAGAAAAATCTTGATGTTGTTCCTGAAGCTGATTTAAAGTTTTTGGGTGGCGCTTCCTGAAGGTAGTCAAAGGGTTTCTGATGCTTTTGAAGCAGTTAGTTCGTTCTAAGTGATTAAATCAGATGATCGAAGTTCACTCTTGATAACCCTCGAGTCCTCTGAGGATGCAGGAACAGATCACTCATCTGGCCGGTCTATCACTTTGTACTTCACTGACAGTCAGACAGCGACTACAACCCATCTCCCATCACCCACCTGCAAAACGCGACACTACATTCACAGTGAAAGACAGGAAGGTAACTATATCCACTCTGCAACGGTCCACTACATGCACAGATCACATCCACTCCCTCACCGACCATGGTACAAAGGTCAATGTAGAAAAAAATGATAGCTCTTGCCCGCTCTCACTGCCCACCTCAGCTACTCGCACATGTCTCCTCAATCACTCTGAGAAGCCTTCTCAGCTGTTAACACTAACCTCCACAGCTGCTCACACCGCCACCACATCCCGTGGGTCTGAATAACCAGGACACAAACTGGGGTTCCTGCCACTGTGGAGGTGCCCCACATAACTCCATCGATTTCTTCTGAGCCAAGCCACGTTACCTTCACTGGACCATCTGCTTACCTCTTGCCTTGCCTCCCCGCCCTCAGCCAGGCGTTATTTGTACTCCTTTCTTCATCCACATGTCCTTCAGTAACCTTCTGCACCGCAGTGTTAAGGGACTTGTAATGCCTGTGCAAACATCCATCCAAACAAGCGGTACATTATCCATGCATAAGTCGACATGTTAGAACTCCCAAAGTTACTTCTTTTGCCTACGACTGTGGTAGCTGAGGTAATGACAGCTGAGGGTATCACTCCTTAATGTAGGACGAACAGTATTTTTCTTCCAATCTCTCTGAGGAAACATGAGAGTAAGATTAATGATCGAGAGAGTTGGTGACCACTGCTACAGGCTGCTTGAATGGACACCAATTGCTTCCGGTGTGAGCCTTTAATGTTGTCTCCATACACACACCAATATATATATATATATGTATATATATATATATATATATATATATATATATATATATATATATGTATATATATATATATATATATATATATATATATATATATATATATATATATATATATATATATATACTATTTATTTATTTATTTTGCTTTGTCGCTGTCTCCCGCGTTTGCGAGGTAACACAAGGAAACAGACGAAAGAAATGGCCCAACCCACCCCTATACACATGCATATACACACACGTCCACAACGCAAATATACATACCTATACATCTCAATGTACACATATATATACACACACAGACAAATACATATATACCCATGCACACAGTTCACACTGTCTGCCTTTATTCATTCCCATCGCCACCTCACCACACATGGAATACCATCCCCTTCCCCCCTCATGTGAGGTGTTATCAGGCTCCTCCTGCAAATGATTACACCTCGAGCGAGAAGTCATCTTCGGTGAGGCTGGATTACTGTCAGAGGACGGAAAGAAGTATAGTTTTCGTCTATGACTTTCTCGTTCCAAGAGACTCCATCACTTCCCTGCCCCTGCATGAGGGAGCAGTAAGACCTCCACAAAACTGGTCTTGGAATTGTTGACCATTGCTTTTAAGTTGGATGATACGTTTTTTTTCTGTATCATGGAATTCATCATCAAAATCTATGTATTCCCTGCGTTCCAATATACATCCTCACTCTGGAATACTGTGTTTACTTCTAACCTGCCCCGGAGATGACAGTATTACCACCAACACTCAACACTCTGTCTCATTTTAGGCGGCTGCCTTGGTAATAAATATGATTTAATCACCTTGATGGGTATACAAGATATCACTCTCATCCATTGGGCTTCCTTCTCATGCTAATGTTTCAGTCTTTTATTCGTGGTTTCAGTCTCATATAAATGAAACAGCCATTGGTGTCTGGTATGAGTATCATGATAATGAAACTATGCACGCATTCCGCCAATCCTCAGGCACCTCACCATGAGTAATACATACATTAATTAACCTTACCAACCAGTCAACAATACAGTCACCCCCTTTTTTAATAAATTCCACTGCAATACCATCCAAACCTGCTGCCTTGCCGGCTTTCATCTTCCGCAAAGCTTTTACTACCTCTTCTCTGTTTACCAAATCATTTTCCCTAACCCTCTCACTTTGCACACCACCTCGACCAAAACACCCTATATCTGCCACTCTATCATCAAACACATTCAACAAACCTTCAAAATACTCACTCCATCTCCTTCTCACATCACCACTACTTGTTATCACCTCCCCATTTGCGCCCTTCACTGAAGTTCCCATTTGCTCCCTTGTCTTACGCACTTTATTTACCTCCTTCCAGAACATCTTTTTATTCTCCCTAAAATTTAATGATACTCTCTCACCCCAACTCTCATTTGCCCCTTTTTTCACCTCTTGCACCTTTCTCTTGACCTCCTGTCTCTTTCTTTTATACATCTCCCACTCAATTGCATTTTTTCCCTGCAAAAATCGTCCAGATGCCTCTCTCTTCTCTTTCACTAATACTCTTACTTCTTCATCCCAGCACTCACTATCCTTTCTAATCAACCCATAATGATAATGATAATGATAATGATAACTATAATAATAATAATAATAATAATAATAATAATAATAATGATAATAATAATAATAACAATAATAATAATAATAATAATAATAACAATAATAACAATAATAATAATAGTAATAATATTAATGATAATAATATTAATAATAATAATAATAATAATAATAATAATAATAATAATAATAATAATAATAATAATAATGATAACAATAATTATAATAGTAATAATAATAATGATAATAGTAATCATAATAATGATAACAATAAAAAACACAAAAAAGTTCAGATCCGTTTCACGAAAATTGAATGTTACCTCAACACTATGACGAAGCTGCATGTGTGCCTTACTCCATAGTAATAGTTCTAGAGATATCAAATTCTTTAAACGTAAAGATGTGCTATATAAATTGGTTCCCAGTGAATTTCGGTTTTCGGCAGGGGTGCGTGATGTCTCCATGGTTGTTTAATTTGTTTATGGATGGGGTTGTTAGGGAGGTAAATGCAAGATGTTTTGAGAAGAGGGCAAGTATTTAGTCTGTTGTGGATCAGAGGGCATGGGAAGTGAGTCAGTTGTTGTTCGCTGATGATGCCGCGCTGATGGCTGATTCGGGTGAGAAACTGCAGAAGTTGGTGACTGAGTTTGGTAAAGTGTGTGAGAGAAAAAAGCTGAGAGTAAATGTGAATAAGAGCAACGTTATCAAATTCAGTAGGGTTTAAGGACAAGTAAATTGGGCGGTAGGTTTGAATGGAGAAAAATTGGAGGAAGTGAAGTGTTTTAGATATCTGGGAGTGGATTTGGCAGCGGATGGAACCATGGAAGCTGAAGTGAGTCACAGGATAGTGGATGGGGCGAAGGTTCTGGAAGCATTGAAGAATGTGTGGAAGGCGAGAACGATATCTCGGAGCAAAAATGGGTGTGTTTGAAGGAATAGTGGTTCCAAGAATGTTATATGGTAGTGAGGCATGGGCTATAGATAGGGTTGCACGGTGGAGGGTGGATATGTTGGAAATGAGATTTTTGAGGACAATATGTGGTGTGAGGTGGTTTGATAGAGTAAGTAATGAAAGGGTAAGAGAGATGTGTGATAATAAAAAGAGTGTGGTTGAGAGAGCAGAAGGCCATTCATTCGTCTGTTTCCTTGCGCTACCTCGCAAACGCGGGAGACAGCGACAAAGTATATTATATATATAATATACATATTTGTATATATTTCCTC
>NC_092229.1:28200202-28295202 GCF_036320965.1 Panulirus ornatus | reverse complement strand
TTCCTGTCCTGTTCTTATACTATATCAATGTTGCTTAAGTCTAACAGAAAGATCCTTGCCAGTCTGCCCAGCATAAAACTTATATATATATATATATATATATATATATATATATATATATATATATATATATATATATATATATATATATATATATATATATATATATATATATATATATATATATATATTATTGTTTATTATTTATTATTTTGCTTTGTCGCTGTCTCCCGCGTTTGCGAGTTAGCGCAAGGAAACAGACGAAAGAAATGGCCCAACCCACCCCCATACACATGTATATACATACACGTCCACACACGCAAATATACATACCCATACATCTCAATGTACACATATATATACACACACAGACACATACATATATACACATGCACACAATTCACACTGTCTGCCCCCATTCACTCCCATCGCCACCTCGCCACACATGGAATACCATCCCCCTCCCCCCTCATGTGTGCGAGGTAGCGCTAGGAAAAGACAACAAAGGCCCCATTCGTTCACACTCAGTCTCTAGCTGTCATGCAATAATGCCCGAAACCACAGCTCCCTTTCCACATCCAGGCCCCACACAACTTTCAATGGTTTACCCCAGACGCTTCACATGCCCTGATTCAATCCACTGACAGCACGTCAACCCCGGTATACCACATCGATCCAATTCACTCTATTCCTTGCCCGCCTTTCATCCTCCTGCATGTTCAGGCCCAGGATCACTCAAAATCTTTTTCACTCCATCTTTCTACCTCCAATTTGGTCTCCCACTTCTCCTCGTTCCCTCCACCTCCGACACATATATCCTCTTGGTCAATCTTTCCTAACTCATTCTCTCCATGTGCCCAAACCATTTCAAAACACCCTCTTCCGCTCTCTCAACCACGCTCTTTTTATTTCTACACATCTCTCTTACCCTTACATTACTTACTCGATCAAACCACCTCACACCACACATTGTCCTGAAACAACTCATTTCCAGCACATCCACCCTCCTGCGCACAACCCTATCCAATCATATCACAACTCTATCCAATAATCTTAAATCCTTTCCTGCACGTAACGTCATACACCTTTTTTTTCTTTCAGTAGGAAATTTGTCATTCCATCACTTACAACCCTCTAGCACTTGTCCATCTTCCACTTCCCGTATGGGACACACTTCTCACGCACGTGTCAGAACTGCTTCCCTAAACATTTTCCATTCTTCTCCAACACCCCTAGCTTCATTTACTCTCACCTTTTGCTATTCTACGCTCAACTTCTCGTGGCATCTCTTCACCCAAGCCTCTTCTCCAAGCTCACTTTCTTTCCTCACCCTCTTCTCATATATACATATGGATATCAGATAATGATACATTGTGTTCAGGGTTTTGGAGAGAGGGGCAACCATGCAGTCTGTTGCGGATGAGGGGGCTTGGGAAGTGAGTCAGATGTTGTTCGCTGATGATACAGCGCTGGTGGCTGATTCGGGTGAGAAACTGCAGAAGCTGGTGAATGAGCTTAGTAAAGTGTGTGAAAGAAGAAAAATGAGAGTAAATGTGAATACGAGCAAGGTTTTTAGGTACAGTAGGGTTGAGGGACAAGTCAACTGGGAGGTAAGTTTGAATGGAGAAAACTGGAGGAAGTGAAGTGTTTTAGATATCTGGGAGTGGATTTGGCAGCGGATGGAACCATGGAAGCGGGAGTGAGTCACAGTGTGGTGGAGGGGGTGAAAGTTCTGGGAGGGTTGAAAAATATGTGGAAGGCGAGAATATTATCTTGGAAAGCAAAAATGGGCATGTTTGAAGGAATAATGGTTCCAACTATGTTATGTGGTTGCGAGGCGTGGACTATAGATAGGGTTTTGCAAAGGAGGGTGGATATGTTGGAAATGAGATGTTTGAGGACAATATGTGGTATGAAGCGGTTTGATCGAGTAAGCAATGAAAGGGTAAGAGAGATGTGTGGTAATAAGAAGAGTGTGGCTGAGAGAGCAGAGGAGGATGTATTGAAATGGTTTGGCCACGGAGAGAATGAGTGAGGAAAGATTGACCAAGAGGATATATGTGTCAGAGGTGGAGGGAAGGAGGAGAAATGGGAGACCAAATTGGAGGTGGAAAGATGGAGTGAAAAAGATTTGTGTGATCGGGGCCTGAACATGCAGGAGGGTGAAAGGAGGCAAAGAATAGAGTGAATTGGAGCGATGTGGTATACCGGGGTTGACGTGCTGTCAGTGGATTGAATCAAGGCTTGTGTATGGCGGTGGGTTGGGCCATTTCTTTCGTCTGTTTCCTTGCGCTACCTCGCAAACGCGGGAGACAGCGACAAAGCAAAAAAAAAAAAGAAGAATATATATTATATATATATATATTATATATATATATATATAATATATACATTCCTATGAGTCCACGGGGAAAATGAAATACGATAAGTTCCCAAGTGCACTTTCGTGTAATAATCATATCATCAGGGGATACAGAAGAGAGAAATAATAACAGTCAGTTGATACACAACGAAGAGACGTAATTAGGACGCCATTTAGTAAAACATGCGATTGCCCAAGACAGACAACGAGCGTATCATAATCTTATTATGTGGACAAGAAGGTGAATTGTTTAAAAATTTTATCAACAATATAGTTATCCAATTTGTATAGACCATCACTAAATTGAGATAATAATTCTTTGTGTATCTAATAATAGAAGATTCAATGATATTTCCCGTGGTAGTACACTTAGAGTTAATAAATGAGATGGCATTACTCCAGTCAATACAATGATCATAGTTTTTAACACGATTAAACAACGTTTGATTCCTGTCCTGTTCTTATACTATATCAATGTTGCTTAAGTCTAACAGAAAGATCCTTGCCAGTCTGCCCAGCATAAAACTTATATATATATATATATATATATATCTATATATATATATATATATATATATATATATATATATATATATATAATATATATATATATATATATATATAATATATATATATATTATTGTTTATTATTTATTATTTTGCTTTGTCGCTGTCTCCCGCGTTTGCGAGTTAGCGCAAGGAAACAGACGAAAGAAATGGCCCAACCCACCCCATACACATGTATATACATACACGTCCACACACGCAAATATACATACCCATACATCTCAATGTACACATATATATACACACACAGACACATACATATATATCCATGCACACAATTCACACTGTCTGCCCCCATTCACTCCCATCGCCACCTCGCCACACATGGAATACCATCCCCCTCCCCCCTCATGTGTGCGAGGTAGCGCTAGGAAAAGACAACAAAGGCCCCATTCGTTCACACTCAGTCTCTAGCTGTCATGCAATAATGCCCGAAACCACAGCTCCCTTTCCACATCCAGGCCCCACACAAACTTTCAATGGTTTACCCCAGACGCTTCACATGCCCTGATTCAATCCACTGACAGCACGTCAACCCCGGTATACCACATCGATCCAATTCACTCTATTCCTTGCCCGCCTTTCATCCTCCTGCATGTTCAGGCCCAGGATCACTCAAAATCTTTTTCACTCCATCTTTCTACCTCCAATTTGGTCTCCCACTTCTCCTCGTTCCCTCCACCTCCGACACATATATCCTCTTGGTCAATCTTTCCTAACTCATTCTCTCCATGTGCCCAAACCATTTCAAAACACCCTCTTCCGCTCTCTCAACCACGCTCTTTTTATTTCTACACATCTCTCTTACCCTTACATTACTTACTCGATCAAACCACCTCACACCACACACTTGTCCTGAAACAACTCATTTCCAGCACATCCACCCTCCTGCGCACAACCCTATCCAATCATATCACAACTCTATCCAATAATCTTAAATCCTTTCCTGCACGTAACGTCATACACCTTTTTTTTCTTTCAGTAGGAAATTTGTCATTCCATCACTTACAACCCTCTAGCACTTGTCCATCTTCCACTTCCCGTATGGGACACACTTCTCACGCACGTGTCAGAACTGCTTCCCTAAATATTTTCCATTCTTCTCCAACACCCCTAGCTTCATTTACTCTCACCTTTTGCTATTCTACGCTCAACTTCTCGTGGCATCTCTTCACCCAAGCCTCTTCTCCAAGCTCACTTTCTTTCCTCACCCTCTTCTCATATATACATATGGATATCAGATAATGATACATTGTGTTCAGGGTTTTGGAGAGAGGGGCAACCATGCAGTCTGTTGCGGATGGGGGGGCTTGGGAAGTGAGTCAGATGTTGTTCGCTGATGATACAGCGCTGGTGGCTGATTCGGATGAGAAACTGCAGAAGCTGGTGAATGAGCTTAGTAAAGTGTGTGAAAGAAGAAAAATGAGAGTAAATGTGAATACGAGCAAGGTTTTTAGGTACAGTAGGGTTGAGGGACAAGTCAATTGGGAGGTAAGTTTGAATGGAGAAAACTGGAGGAAGTGAAGTGTTTTAGATATCTGGGAGTGGATTTGGCAGCGGATGGAACCATGGAAGCGGAAGTGAGTCACAGTGTGGTGGAGGGGGTGAAAGTTCTGGGAGGGTTGAAAAATATGTGGAAGGCGAGAATATTATCTTGGAAAGCAAAAATGGGCATGTTTGAAGGAATAATGGTTCCAACTATGTTATGTGGTTGCGAGGCGTGGACTATAGATAGGGTTTTGCAAAGGAGGGTGGATATGTTGGAAATGAGATGTTTGAGGACAATATGTGGTATGAAGGGTTTGATCGAGTAAGCAATGAAAGGGTAAGAGAGATGTGTGGTAATAAGAAGAGTGTGGCTGAGAGAGCAGAGGAGGATGTATTGAAATGGTTTGGCCACGGAGAGAATGAGTGAGGAAAGATTGACAAAGAGGATATATGTGTCAGAGGTGGAGGGAAGGAGGAGAAATGGGAGACCAAATTGGAGGTGGAAGGATGGAGTGAAAAAGATTTTGAGGGATCGGGGCCTGAACATGCAGGAGGGTGAAAGGCGTGCAAGGAATAGAGTGAATTGGAACGATTTGGTATACCGGGGTGGACGTGCTGTCAATGAATTGAACTTGGGCATGTGAAGCGTCTGGGGTAAACCATGGAAAGTTTTGTGGGACCTGGAAGTGGAAAGGGAGCTGAGGTTTCGATGCATTATACATGACAGCTAGAGACTGTGTGTGAACGAATGTGACCTTTGTTGTCCTTTCCTAGCGCTATCTCGCGCACACGTGCGGGTGGAGGGGGTTATCATTTCATGTGTGGCGGGGTGGCGACGGGATGAATAAAGGCAGCAAGTATGAATTATGTACATGTGTATATATGTATATGTCTGTGTATGTATATATATGTATACGTTGAAATGTATAAGTATGTATATGTGCGTGTGTGGACGTGTATGTATATACATGTGCATCTGGGTGGGTTGGGTCATTCTTTCTTCTGTTTGCTTGCGCTACCTCGCTAACGCGGGAGACAGCGACAAAGTATAATAAAATAATATGATAACAAATAGATCTATCTATCTATCTATCTATCTATCTATCTATCTATCTATCTATCTATATATATATATATATATATATATATATATATATATATATATATATATACATATATATATATATATATATATATATATATATATATATATATATATATATATATATATATATATACATACGAAAATCTCAATTCCAGTCACAACTAAACAAAGAAACTGACAATAAACTGAGTTGGAATTCACGGATGAAATCTGATAAATTTTCCTGGATTCTGGAGTCACTATTCTTTCCATTCCTCACGTCTGTCCAGATACCTTGAGAAACACGTCAGGAATTTGGGAGGGAGGACGTGTGAGCCCAACTCCAGTGCGCCTGTATGTGTGTGTGTGTGTGTGTGTGTGTGTGTGTGTGTGTGTGTGTGTGTGTGTGTGTTTATAATTTCTGTTCATATTCACACGGTGACTGTAAAGCCTAACAGGTCACACTGAACGTCCCCATGCATCCTTACACAATGGATTACATCACAGTGTTCCATAGTAACTCATTTGCATACTAGAATGGACCATTAGGTGAGATCTGCATTTTTAACTACGCTTTGCTTCACCTTTACATTCTTGACACTCAGTGCCCATCATCTGTCATCATTCTTCTGGCTTCATCTATAATACACCTGACTACTAACAGGATCTCATTCACTAATTGGATCCAACTTTGACGTATTCTGTCTCACTTCACCTCTTCAGCTGTTCAATATGATCAAAGCCTTCGATAATCTTGGTCTCACGAGGCTACTTAACACGTGATAAGTCTAACTTCACACGTAATAGTGGATATAAACTCGCTTTCACCCCAAATGAGGCGAAGTATTTTTTCGTCAACAGGATTGTTATCATATGGAGTGTTAAGAGCAGTATTATAGGCTTGATAAATATTTCACTTCAAGTCCACGACTAATATGGTTTGCTCCTCCATTCCCACATTGACATTTTACAGGCTTTTCTCTTTGAATGATCTGTATGTCTTTCTATGTTTACCTCAGTAATCTGTGAGTGTCTGATATCATCCACTATCACAGACCTCCTTTGAACGGACTCAGTCTGTTGTTGTTTGAGTTCCTTTGTGTTCCTTTGTATCTATCATACTGACCTCCACGAGTGTCCCATTGTCCCAGACCATCATCCATAAAGTTTCTGGAAAGCTCTGCATGAAAATTGTCATTGTAATTCACGTATTCCCATGGTCTCAAGCCTTACGCTACTGTGCAGGTTGTCAGACGTGGGTTTTCCCACCTTACCATGAGAGTTAGACACTCCTGCGTCTTCTGTGTCTCCACCACAGTTTTTTCCCACATTTCACTACAACTTCAGCCCATATATCAATATCAGACAGCCACCTACATCTCTTATTCTTTGTATTACCGTGTGTGTGTCTGTGTGTGTGTGTGTGTGTGTGTGTGTGTGTGTGTGTGTGTGTATGTGTGTGTGTATTAGAGGTGGCTCTGCCATTAGCTTTGTATATTACAAAGTGGAATCAAATGTTTTCTGTTTCCTAATCTTTCCAGGTATCGTCTCTCCCCAGCCTTTCATCTTTCTCTGTCCGCCATGATGTTGCTACCTTATGTTCTTCTTCAAGTATTGTCTCGGCGACCGCTGCTCTTCTTAGCTATCTACTTATGTCCCTGCTACCAAGGCTGGACTCGTGTCACGCGTCTGGCACCTACTTCCTACAGTTTCGGTGTGTATATCGGTCACTCGAGGATTGGCCGTTATGATTGCCTCCGTTCCTTTAACAGTGAAGCTGTGCGATTCTCTTGTTTCATTCACATTTTTACTCTTCCCATAACCTCTCTGACCTTTAACCAATGAATATGCGACCATTACCTAAGAAGTCCATTTCGATGTGCGAAAAAAAGGATCTTCAATATTCCTTAAGGAATATGTTTGTATCATACACTGAGGAAAATTATACCCTTAAAACTAGTATACTTTGCTCTGTCTTGATGTGTGGGGGGTGTTGAGTTGCCGGGGGACGACCAGGTTAGGCGTTTGATCTGAAGAATGAAGAATGATGCTCCTTACCTTATGTGGATATCAGATAATGATACATTGTTTTCAGGCGATTCCACTCTGATCACATTTCACACTTTGTTTTTTTTTTTTTTCTCCAGGCGATCACATTAACATACATGTCGTTCACTTACTTCTACATATGCCATATATGTTTAGATGTAAAAATTTCTTTTCTTCCGAACGATCGCTCCGATTATACAAAGGATTGATCGTCCTTGTATGAAGTACTGCTCTCACATCTAGGATGGTTCCAGCTCTGCATCCTTACTTAATAGAGTTGAGTTGAAAGCGATCCGACTCATTGGCTCTCCTAGAATAACTTCGAATTTTGAACCACTTGCTCTACGCAACAATGTTGGTTCACTCTCCCTTTTTTGTGAGTATCACTTTGTTTTTAACTCCTAAGAGCTGGGTGTTTGTTTGCCTCTACCACTGGCTGCGGTACACAATACTCGACAAGCTGCTGCGTCACATGGCTACAGTGTGGCTTGTTGGAATCCAAGGAAGGGCCATTTTTACAACTGTTTCTTTCCCTCCTGAAGATTTAAAACTCTCTACCCTCTCATGTCTTTCCCATCATCCATGACTCGGATCATTTCAAATGACCAGGTTTTCTGTTCCTCCGAAATTCGTAAATTATTTTCCCTTGTCTCTTCGTTTTCCTCTTTCATTAACCTCTATATTTCAATTATAGCCAGACCTTGATGATGACTTTTGTCCGTGACTGCAACCTCCAACGTGAAAAAGATATATCATTTAAGTATCTACATATCATTTACAGCGAACTCTATTTACAAGGAAAAAACTATTTCTCTTTTTCTGAAGTCACCACAATGGCGTCCTGTAAATCACGCCCAGACGATGTACCCTTTATGAGGATCTGTGGGTGACTGAGGTGCGTGACGTTCCTTCAGCTGTGACCAGGAGCATCACATGATATCCCCCTGCAGGCCACCCCCGGCAGAAGACAAAAGAGGGAAAAATTTATGCGTCTGTTGACGTGTACCGCAGACGTGTGCGTTCGTGTTAGTTGACGTGGACCACAGTCGTCTGTGCTCGTGTCTACTGACGTGCACTATGTTCGTCTGTGGTTGCATATGTTGACGTGCTCAGCGTCTATTGACGTGCATCACAGTCGTCTTCGCTCGCTTCTATTGACGTACATCACAGTCGTCTGCGTTTAAGGAAATACATCGCCGTTTAAAGGTTAAGAGACACGCCTGCAAACACCAAAGAGGCCCTGATTAATTTCTAACTTGTGTTTCTTGTTTTTCATCCCCCAAACTAGGGTATGGATTGCCTATGCCATGGATAGGGGGCTTGGTCTCTGTGCATTATACATGACATCCTGAGAATGAATGTGAACGAATGACGCCAATTCTTCGTCTGTTCCTGGCGCTGCTTCGCTAGGTAGGAAAGTGTGAACACACACACACACACACACACACACACACACACACACACGCACACACACACACTCACACACATATATAAATATATATATATATATATATATATATATATATATATATATATATATATATATATATATATATATATATATATATATATATATATATATATATGTATATATATATATATATATATATATATATATATATATATATATATATATATATATATATATATATATATATATATCTTCTTCATACTACTCGACATTTCCCGCGTTAGCGAGGTAGCGTTAAGAACAGAGGACTGGGCCTTTGAGGGAATATCCTCATCTGGCCCCCTTCTCTATTCCTTCTTTGGAAAAAAAAAAGAAAAAAAAAAAGGGGAGGATTTCCAGCCCCCCGCTCCCTTCCCTTTTAGTCGCCTTCTACGACACGCAGGGAATACGTGGGAGGTATTCCTTCTCCCCTATCCCCAGGGATATATATATATATATATATATATATATATATATATATATATATATATATATATATTTTTTTTTTATTATACTTTGTCGCTGTCTCCCGCGTTTGCGAGGTAGCGCAAGGAAACAGACGAAAGAAATGGCCCAACCCCCCCCCCCCCCCCCCCCCATACACATGTATATACATACGTCCACACACGCAAATATACATACCTACACAGCTTTCCATGGTTTACCCCAGACGCTTCACATGCCTTGATTCAATCCACTGATAGCACGTCAACCCCGGTATACCACATCGCTCCAATTCACTCTATTCCTTGCCCTCCTTTCACCCTCCTGCATGTTCAGGCCCCGATCACACAAAATCTTTTTCACTCCATCTTTCCACCTCCAATTTGGTCTCCCTCTTCTCCTCGTTCCCTCCACCTCCGACACATATATCCTCTTGGTCAATCTTTCCTCACTCATTCTCTCCATGTGCCCAAACCACATATATATATAAATATATATATATATATATATATATATATATATATATATATATGTATATATGTGTGTGTGTGTGTGTGTTTGTGTGCCATTAGAAATAGTCATGCATATTAACTGACGCATCAAATGATTCTTTTTTCATCTTCAGAGCTGTGAAAATGTTTCAGTATAAAACTGTAAAGAACAGATGAGGCATTTAGCCGGGGAAAGAAAACGATATAAATGATGATTGTGATAAAAAACGACGGCAGCGTTTATAATGAAAAAAACAAGAATGAAAGCAATAGAATGATTACATACGAGTTAAAATCAGGAAATAAAAAAATAACAAAGTTTTACTTTTATATTCACCAAAATATTATCTTTTATGAGTCATTTTCTTGCCTGTAATATTCCGAGAAATGTGTCCGATTTTATGGGTTCATTTTCTCGTCGACTGTTCCTCTAAACTGAAAATATACGACACACACACACACACACACACACACACACACACACACACACACACACACACACACACACACACTCACACACACACACACACACACACACACACACACACACACACACATATATATTTTTTTTTTTTTTTATACTATTCGCCATTTCCCGCGTTAGCAAGGTAGCGTTAAGAACAGAGGACTGGACCTTTGAGGGAACATCCTCACCTGGCCCCCTTCTCTGTTCCTTCATTTGGAAAATTAAAAAAAAAAAAAACTGAGGGGAGGATTTCCAGCCCCCCGCTCCCTTCCCTTTTAGTCGCCTTCTACGACACGTAGGGAATACGTGGGAATTTATTCTTTCTCCCTTATCCCCAGGGAATACACACATATATATATATATATATATATATATATATATATATATATATATATATATATATATATATATAGATGGATATATATAGATAGATATGTTTAGCGGGTGTTCTGGTTGGGTAGTTAGAATTATGTGACTGAGAAAAAGACAGAAACACTTTCTATAACAGCAACAATTCTTTATTGATTAAAGTCCGTAAAGAGAAATCGCCCAGGGACAATGAGCTACTGGAGGTGCAGGATCATGGTGAAGAAGAGGTAAAGTAAGGTAGGTCGAGTAACACGAGACATGCTTGGCAGGGGTCCTATGTTGCTGGTGAGGGTGCCACGTGAAGCAGGTGGGAGGAGTGCGTGGCTGCTGAGCATACATGTAGTACGTGGGTGCGGCTGCTCCCGGTTTATGCTTGGACTTCAGGAATGCCACGGGTGTGGCCGTAGATCCCTTGTTATTACAGCTGCTGGATCGTGAAGGGCGGAGGCGATGTCCCACGCGAGTCCTGTTGAAGGTGGACGTCGGAGATGAGACGCCACAGTGAACCATGAGGATGGAACGTCAGGTGTCAGATAGGCACGTCTACTGACGTTGGACTCGCCCAGAGGGCGGCTCCAGTCTGGTGTCACATCGCCAAGACTTTAGCGCGACTCAGCTACCTCAATACCTTCTTTTGGTGATACCTGGACATATAAGAAGCAGGAAGGTCAGGTCATCAAAGTCGAATATTGCAAGCTCTGACCTCTCTCCATGCTGGTGGACTGAGAGCTGCTCTTCATATGGAAAGGGTCATGTCATCTATGATTACAGCGGCATCATCTGATCTGCCATTATCGACCATCGAGTATGGAGGTCACGGAGTTATGCCACACGTGCAGCCGTAGGTTGGCCCAACAAATTAGTGTCTCTGGGGATTATTAGGTCAGGTGAGGTCACTGCTGTGACCTGCCACCAAGGCAGGGTGTCATCACTCGGTGACACTTTTGTGGAGCGACAGTGGGTTGATGTATATACATATATATATATATATATATATATATATATATATATATATATATATATATATATATATATATATATATATATATATATATATATTATACATATATATGTGTGTATATATATATATATATATATATAAATATATATATATATATATATATATATATATATATATATATATATATATATATATATCATACATATATATGTGTGTATATATATATATATATATATATATATATATATATATATATATATATATATATATATATATATATATATATATATATATATATATATATATATATATATATATATATATATATATATTCATATATATATATATATATATATATATATATATATATATATATATATATATATATATATATATATATATATATATATATATATATATATATATATATATATATATATATATATATATAAACCATCCCACAGGAAACAGCATCGCTGATCCCTGCGTCAGCAAGGTAGCGATTAGGAAACAGACGAACAAAAGCCACATCCGCTCACATCCATTCTCTAGCTGTCAAGTGTAATGCATCAAAACTACAGCTCCCTATACACATCCAGGCGCCACAGACCTTTCCATGGTTTACAGCCCACTGACGGCACGTCAACCTCAGTACACCACATCGTTCCAAATCACTCTATCCCTTGCACGCCTTTCACCCTCCTGTATGTTTAGGCCCCGATAGCTCAAACTCTTTTCACTTCATCCTTTCATGTCCAATTTGGTCATCCGCTTTTGTTCCTTCCACTCCTAACACTTATATCCTCTTTGTCAACTTCTCCTTAGTCATTCTTTCCATGTGTCCTAACCATTTCAACACACGCCCTTCTGCTCTCTTAACCACACGTTTCATTATTAAACATCTCTCTTACTCTTTTGTTATTTCCTCGACCAAACCACCTCAGACCAAATATTTTCTTTAAACATTTCATTTCCAACACATCCATCCTCCTTCATACAACCCTATTTATAGCCCATGCCTCGCAACTATATGATATTATTGGAACTACTATTCCTTCAAACATACCCATTTTCGCTCTCTGAGATAACGTTCTCCCTTTTCACTCTTTATGTCTCCCAGAACCATCGCTCTCTCCCCAAACCTGTGACTCACTTCAGCTGTCATGGTTCCATTCGCTCTCACGTCCACCTCCAGATATCTAAAACATTTTACTTCCTTCAGTTTTTCTCCATTCAAACTTTCATCCCAACTAACTTGTCTCTCAACCCTACTGAACCTAATAGCCTTGCACTTATTCACATTTACTCTCAACTTTCTTCTTTCGTAGACTTTTCTTAACTCAATGACCAACTTCTGCAGTTTCTCACTCGATTTAGCCACCAGTGTTGTATCATAGACGAAGAACAAAAGACACACTTCCCAAGCTCTCTCATCCCCAAGAGACTGCATACTCGCCCTTCTCCCCAAAACTCTTGTATTTACCATTCTCATCCACAAACAAATTAAACAACATGGTGATATCACATCCTTGCCGCACACCGATCTTAACTGGAAACCAATAACTCATTTCTTCCTATTCGTACATATGTCTTACACCTTTGATAAATACTTCTCATTACTTCTAGCAGCTTACCTCTCATCCCATGTATTCATAAGACTTTCCCAAAGCATTTCTATCAATTCTATCATATGCCTTCTCCAGATCCATAAATGCCACATACAAATCCATCTGTTTTTCTAAGTATTTCTCACATACATTTTTCAAAGCAAACACCTGATCCACATATCCACTACCACACTCCTCCTCTCGAATCTGATGCTCTGTACATGCCTTCACCCTCTTAATCAGTAACCTCCCATATAATTTTCCAGGAATACTCAACAAACGTATATGCCTCTGTAATTTGAACACTCACCTTAACCCCCCATGCTTTTATACAGTGGTACTATATATGCATTCCGCCAATACTCTGACAGCTCACCATGAGCCATACATAAACTGAATATTCTCACGAGCCAATCAAGAAGACAGTCTCTCCCTTTCTTAACAAATTCAACCGTAATGCCATCCAAACCATTGGTGATTGTATATATATATATATATATATATATATATATATATATATATATATATATATATATATATATATATATATATATATATATATATATATATCTTTCTTTCTTTTAAACTATTCGCCATTTCCCGCGTTAGCGAGGTAGCGTTAAGAACAGAGGACTGGGACTTTGTGGAATATCCTCACCTGGCCCCCCTCTGTTTCTTCTTTTGGAAAATTAAAAAAAAACGAGAGGGGAGGATTTCCAGCCTCCCGCTCCCTCCCCTTTTAGTCGCCTTCTACGACACGCAGGGAATACGTGGGAAGTATTCTTAATCCCCTATCCCAAGGGATAATAAATATATATATATATATATATATATATATATATATATATATATATATATATATATATATATATATATATATATATATATATATATAATGTAGGCGGGTTCGATGTCAAAACACTGTATCACATCACGTACTACACATTAGACCAAAGGCTGAAGCCACTACAGTCGTTCTCAAGATTCTAGGAACACATGAGAATGGTGTCATTCATGTTGGAGTGTAATAAGACAATAATTCCTCCTTGCCTGAGAGCTCACGAACCAAGGAGGATGCAGTCAGACATGATTAACAGTAACTACAGATATGTTACGGAGAAGGGAATATGCGTCTCGTTATTACAGTGGACGTTGCCAAATCTAGCTCAACGACTGGCTCCGTCGTATTCAAGGAACGTAAGGGAGGGCGGGTACACTCGGTGACTCCACTGATGCATTAAACTTCACGTCAATAGATGGCTCTGTCGTCTAGACATTCAGACCAATAGATGGCTCTGTCTTCATGACATTTTAAACCAGTAAAATGGAAAGAAAATCTACATTCCAAGTTAGTGAATTAATATGTGTCGCTCTTAGGCCAATGGGTAGTCTGCTGTTAGTGTTGTTGTGTTGAAAAGGCATTACAAAGTTGATGAATAATTTATTTTTCATATTTTGGTCAATATATATTCCGACGTACGGCACAGATGAGTGGCTGAGGCTGCAGCTTTTTGCCCTCACCCTGCTCCTTTTGACGTACACACTATTTAACTGCTGGACATTGTTTTATATATATATATATATATATATATATATATATATATATATATATAGTGCATAAGAACGAACACTACCAAATAACATATATATATATATATATATATGTATGTATGTATTCCCATCTTGGGCTCAACTACCTAATTTTTGACGTTCTAACTGTCCACACAAATGGTATTGGTTCGAATCCGGCTGTCAGGAGGGCAATATGTGTGCTGTGAAGGTGTGTGCTCACTGCACTATATTCACGTTCATCCACCTCCACGTGTGACAGTAAGGTCGGTAGAACTGTTATCTACTGGTTAAAAGAGCCTGACGGGAAGTGACCCACGGAGACCTCATTGCTCACGGACGTGAGACGAAGGGTATTCGATTGCAAGTAATCGATCAGTCAATTTTCTATTATGGGCTCTATAGCCCAGTCGCTAACGTTCCCAGTCCCCGTGCAAGTGTAGAGATTCGAATCCTGTATGTGGAGGGCATTATGTGATATATATATATATATGTATTTTTTTTCATACATATTCACCTTATCCCGCGTTAGCAGGTACCGTTAAGAACAGAGGAGTGAGCCTTAGAGGGTATATCCTCACTTGGCCCACCTGTCCGTTCCTTCTTTTGGAAAACTATAAACGGGAAGGGAGGATTTCCAGCCCCCCGTACCTCCTCTTTTAGTCACCTTCTGCGAAATGCAGGGAATACGTGGGAAGTATTCTTTCTACCCTATCCCCAGGGATAATATATATATATATATATAGGGTGGGGGAGGGGGCGAAAATTTTGGGAGCCTTGAAAAATGTGTGGAAGTCGAGAACATTATCCCGGAAAGCAAAAATGGGTATGTTTGAAGGAATAGTAGTTCCAACAATGTTGTATGGTTGCGAGGCGTGGGCTATGGATAGAGTTGTGCGCAGGAGGATGGATGTGCTGGAAATGAGATGTTTGAGGACAATGTGTGGTGTGAGGTGGTTTGATCGAGTAAGTAACGTAAGGGTAAGAGAGATGTGTGGAAATAAAAAGAGCGTGGTTGAGAGAGCAGAAGAGGGTGTTTTAAAATGGTTTGGGCACATGGAGAGAATGAGTGAGGAAAGATTGACCAAGAGGATATATGTGTCGGAGGTGGAGGGAACGAGGAGAAGAGGGAGACCAAATTGGAGGTGGAAAGATGGAGTGAAAAAGATTTTGTGTGATCGGGGCCTGAACATGCAGGAGGGTGAAAGGAGGGCAAGGAATAGAGTGAATTGGAGAGATGTGGTATATATATATATATATATATATATATATATATATATATATATATATATATATGAAAAGATGCCGAAAAGAGGGATCCTATGTGTCAGGTGTGTAATGACTGAACACATGTGAAGCAGTGTTGTCATCTGATCGTGACGGTCGACACACCTGTGAGAGAGATGTGTCACTTTGTGTTGGTTGACACTTGTGATGCACTGTGTCGCCTAGTCAAGGAGATTTGCCGAAAGTATATATATATATATATATATATATATATATATATATATATATATATATATATATATATATATATATATATATATATATATATATATATATATATATATATATATATATGTGTGTGTGTGTGTGTGTGTGTGTGTGTGTGTGTGTGTGTGTGTATATAATCATGTAGATGATCTAAGACGTAAAGTAACTCATGTGTTCTTGTGGTTGATGAGAGCGCCATAGGCCTGTGCGAGCGAGCATTACTCATCTGGCTGACTGGGGAACATCTTAATCCAACTGGTGCTATAAAACAATTACCTTTACTGTCTATTGCTTGTCTCCTGAGGGCACGCGCAGTGAATCTCGGAGCGAGAAGAAGGAACTCAGCCAGAGCCACAGTAATCTAAAAAGTCCACATAAAACAAGAAAATCAGTTAAACATAATGACCCAGCGATTGAGACGAACCAATTCCTTTTTTTTTTTTTAGGATTTCGATCCATGAAATTCTCAAAATTCTTCTTGAGGTCCGGTTAACGGGAGCGAGACCTTTCACCAGGAGACGGCAGTGGTATGTCTCACTTCCTCAAAAGGTTACAATTGATGAGGTTCCAGAGTATCTAGTTTTTACAGCGACCTCTGGGGAACGCGGGAGTTTCTTCTTAGTCCAGCGTCACCTCATAGTGGGGTCAAGTGGCAGGGCCAAGTCTGGAGCTGGGCTGTCTCTGTAGGAGGAGCTAGGAGTGTACTGAACACTGTTTCAATATGTTGAAATACTCACACACACACACACACACACACACACACACACACACACACACACACATCTGTATATGCATGAAACCACGAGGAAAATGAAACACGGTAAGTTCCCAAGTGACATTCGTCTCACGATTACATCGTCAGGGGAGATACAAGAATGAGATAGAAGACGTAGAACAGTCACTTGATATACAAGGAAGAGACGTAGCTAAGACGCCATTGGTAAACAAGCGTTACCGGATGGTAAACAATGGCGTTTTAGCTACGTCTCTTCCTTGTATATCAGCTGACTGTTCTACATCTTCTATCTCATTCTTTCATCTCCCCTGACGATGTGATATATATATATATATATATATATATATATATATATATATATATATATATATATATATATATATATATATATATATATATATATATATATATTCAAGCCTCTTAAATCCCTTTCCTCCTATCTCCCTACGTCATTAATGTCATATTCATTCAAACTTCTTGACAAACTAATCCAACTAAAGTGTCCTACTGTTACCCACACATCACGACTTTAGACCCATTCTTGGGTGGCTTCAACCAAACACAACCCTCCTCACGCACGGTGCTATTGATGATCGATATCAATAAAACATTTCACAATGGCTCCCAGCACTAACTCACGCAGAAGATACTCGACACCAAACTCCGTAAAAATGACAAAAAGTGGTCAACCAACTTCATAGCTGGCTGTCAAGCCACCACATTCTCTCACAAAGGTTTTGCTTCTAAAACCTTTCATCCCTAGATGGGGTACCTCAGGGAGCAGCTCTTTCTCCATTCCTCTTCAGTCTCTTCCCACACGACCTCCCATCACTTCTTGCAGACCACAGTGCGAAAGATCTCTCATACGCAGAAGACTTCACAGTGACATTTCATCATAGCACTGCTCATACAACAAAAAACATACAGTATCACACAAGAGCGGTGGTTCACTCAAAACAGAATGTCTGTATCCCACAGCAATCGACCATCAACCTCTTAACCCCGAAAGGATGTGAATCCAACCTGTATCTTCCTGTAACCCTATAAGGTCAACCATATCCATGCAATCGAACTCCAACCCCACTAAGGGGATATTTAGGATATTTGTTCCCCACACAGCAAGCATCACCCGAAAACCCATAATCGCCCTTTGCAAGTTTACCAACGCCAGTTTTGGATAAGAAAAAATATTCTTTTGGTGTCCTTTAAAACCATTTCATCCGCTCTGCCGCTCTAAACTACGCCCAACAGAGCAAGACCCTCAGAATAATCACTGGCTGCTTAACCACCACAGACGTTTAACACTTGCACAACGAAATGAAATTAGTCCCAGTACAATCTCACTTCAATATGCTCGGCATTCAGGTTTTTGCAACAACACCATACCACTCTCACCCAGACCATTCTTTAAGCCACCATCGACCCCTAAGGAGATGCAAAAAACTTAGTTCTGCTTCACATGTTATCAAACTTTGCTCCCAAATTTCTCACCTCAACAAACACGACTTTGACGAAAGCATTAAACCACCGCCCTACCAATCATGTCCTAAACTCCACACCACCAGACAAGAACTGAATATATTCTCCTACAACATATACTAATTACACTTTTTCCTCTGCATTCTAGACGCCACCCATCTTTCCAGCTTTACAAACACCGATTCAGCATATCAAAAGACCTCTAACGCCAAAGAACCAACTTCAATGCTGAAAACATTCATTTCTTACTTTACAAGTGTCCTGCACTCACCTCACACAGACATACGCTTATCACCACAGTTCTTGATCTGTGATCCCACCTGGTGAACATGACCATCTTCCTCAGTGCTGCTAAAGCCAAGAGAAGGAGGTCCTTGGATAAGAGAGAGTAAGTATAGTATAGTATAGGTTTTACTGGAGAAAGGAGTATAGATAGTTTCATCGAGGACATTCTCGCCTCATCGTTACCTTGCTCCTACGTGGAAATCATCCTCGAAGATGCGGGGTCTTGGAATTGTTTGCTGTACCGTCACCTAAGTCGTTGCAAAGTTGCTGGACACACCCATCACCCCTGCCGGCCAACACCTGCCACCCACACCTCTATGGGTCGTCCCATGCTACGCCCACCCCTGCTGACCTGCTTATGCCGCCTACAGCTCCACTGACCAACCTGTGTCATCTATACCGTTAGACGTCGCCGCCGAGCCAATCAGGCCCTAAGGGCCATCCCTAAGCTATTCACAGGCCTGAGGGCTATCCCGTCACACCCTCCTTGAGCGGTCACCTAAACTATCTTTGCCATTAGTGGTCGTCAGCGCCCTTAGCCGCTACTCCCCAAGCCATCCTCACCCCTCGTGATCTCTCCCACCCACCCCCCAAGCCCGACCTCCTGACCTCACCTCCCTCAGCAGACAATATACCGAGGAGAAATTAGGTTAAACATAACTTTTGAGGGATTTGTAAGCTAGGACACCCGAGTCCTTCACCAGTGTTTATTTCACTCAATTCTCTTTCAGTTTACACCATCAATGCCTACCTTTGACTCACCTAAACTCCCCTCGTCTCTGTCTGCCTTGTATGTGTTGTCTTTTAGCCTCACCTCGCCTTATCCACGTCTTCGTTATTGGCATTTACCTGCAACACACTCGCTCCGTTCTCGCTTGCCCGTCGAGCATCCTTCTACTCGATAACCTAATCATTGTCTTCATCCATGGTACACTATCATAAATTCCTTCCCTTTCTTTACTTTTTCCATCTTTACCACAGGGAATTCCTTCACGTTCCACTTATCAATGCCCTTGATGTATATCTAATCCTTCCCCAAACATCCCATTGCTCGCATGAGGAAAAATAAGAAAAAACAAGCACAAAACTGATCGACGTAATGATAATGAAGCATCATCCCTGACATGCACTCATTGCAGTGCCTGCCTAATGCTGCCACGTGCAGCTGCCGCGAACATAAGCTGATCATCATCATGACAGAAACAGTGAAATACACATAACACCAGTAGAGCAATATGTACTGTGTAGGAACTCGGTAGGAAAAAAATATATTCATATAATCGGCATTGGTAAATCAATACACATACTGAATTCTCTCTCTCTCTCTCTCTCTCTCTCTCTCTCTCTCTCTCTCTCTCTCTCTCTCTCTCTCTCTCTCTCTCTCTCTCTCTCTCTCTCTCATCATACACCCCCAGGACCCTTGTTACAGAGGTCCTGCAACTCTGAGACAGCATTCCATGCAGGAGCTGGGAAATGATGGACTTCTTTGAAGCGAGAATGATCTTGATAGGACTGTACCGCATCCTGTTCCCTGATGATAATGCAGCTATACCGATGGTAACTTCTATCTCCCAGTGTCCACTGACGCAGACAAAGGGAAACACACGCCATACGTACAAACACCCCCCCCCCCCCACACACACACACACACACACACACACACACACACCGGCCTCCATGGTGTAGTGGTTAGCGTTACTGACAAGCAGACAGCACGGGCCCACCCGGAGTCGAGTCTGCTTGGGTTCGAATCTTGGGCATAGCAGTCGGCTCACATCCAACCAAGGTGTTCATCCTCCCCTTAACGTTAGTCGATAAATGGGTACTTGGCTTAGGCTGATGTGCTTGTGTGTGTCTGTGTGCACACAAAGACATGGTATACATATATACAAGGTCAAAAGTTTTTAGTTTAAGAATATTTAATGTTCAGATATACATAGACAAAGCATTTATGTGAGAGCATAGATGGTCACATATCTATGGGCAGGTGGAGGCAAGTACCATACATCGACATAGGAGGGTGACAGGTTGGCCCAAGTGGGGACCTGTGTCCTAAAGGAAACCCCCCCCCCCCACCCCTCCAGTTAGAGGGCGGGGAGGGAGGTCCAGGATACATGATATATAGTCACAAGTTATGTGACATGCGTACCCCAGCAGCTGCCCAAGAGGTAACACCATCTGCACCCGACGCACCACCCCCGGGTCATCTCTGGGGTCAGGAGTCGGCTTGTACCCCTGCAGGTAACACCACCTGCACCCGACACACCACCTCCGGGTCATCTCTGGGGTCAGGAGTCGGCTTTTACCCCTGCAGGTAACACCACCCGCACCCGACACACCACCTCCGGGTCATCTCTGGGGTTAGGAGTTGGTGAGTACCCCAGCAGGTGCCCGACAGGTAACACCACCCCAGCTCATCTCTGGGGTGACTCACCTCCGGTGCCTCCTCATCAGGGTCAGGATGTGGGGAACTATAAACATCGTCGACACCACCACATCCTCGCTGGTCCTGGCATCATCCTCACACATCATACAACACGATGTGTACATAAACTCACTTCTCAGTCGTTGCTCAAGCGTTCTGGGGTTCTGGAAGCTCTGTAATGGGCGGCTGTTTAGGGTTTCCAGTACGGATGATGGCGATTTCTGAGATAATGTGTCTCGCGCTCCTTTATTTTTTATTAGTGATCATCAGGGCCTCTGATGCCAGACGCTAAGTATGTGCTTAATTTGTGGGGACAAGGGAGAGAGAGAGAGAGAGAGAGAGAGAGAGAGAGAGAGAGAGAGAGAGAGAGAGAGAGAGAGAGAGAGAGAGAGAGAGAGAGAGAGAGAGAGAGAGAGAGAGAGAGAGAGAAGCGTAGTACCCCAGGCAGCCGAGTGGTGAGTGATGAGGTGTGGGTAGGCAAGGCTCGGGTGAGCCTCCTAGCAGCTGGCTCCCAGGTGTTGTGTGTGTGTGTGTGTGTGTGTGTGTGTGTGTGTGTGTGTGTGTGTGTGTGTGTGTAGTGGGTTTGGGGAAGTGTTGTACAACAACGAGTGGAGGAGATTCAATTTAAAGAAGAAAAAAAGAAAAGAAGAATGAAAGATGAAGGCACGGGAAGTAACAAGAATGGAAGGAAGGGCGTGTCCCACACAGAGTGGAGGGAGGAACACGGTGTTAGAACAGTGAGGGAGACAGGATGAGGGAGACAGCCAAGGAGCAACCACACAAATCCTCTTCTATACCAGAAGTTAGTAAAGTCATCCGTAAATTATCTACTATTTCCTGATTCACCTCTGCTTATCTAGCCAACCCGTCAAACCACAGCCACTGGATCTCTCGCTTCCTAGGTGTACATACAAGTGCATCAGGAGCTCCACACCTGCCATACTACACACACCGACCGTGGCCAGGGTCATGCTTGATACGTGCTGGGTGCACACAGGCGCTGGGGAGCCGTAAAACCTGTGCCACAGAATACAGGTGTTGTGACCACGGTGTTTCCGATGTACCACAGTATTCTCAGGTGTCATGGCCATAGCAGGTCACAAGCCAAGCAAACATACCCAAGAGTCGTGCTCAGAGGTCGTCCCGTCGTGCTCAAGGGTCGTATGGTCATGAATATTCAAAAGGTCAAACTAGTCGTTGGTACAGGGGACACAAACCAGCAGGTTTTCACGTCACACGCCATTTTCCCGAGCTTTGATGTTGTATCTCTATGTACAGTAAACAGTAAGACATAATTCTAGAGCCCTTAAGAGATCAGTGAACCTCTGCTGTGCTGTACAGATTAGTGCGTAAAAAGCAAAGGTATTGTGAGAAAGGAAACACTGATGAGATATGACAATGGGAGCCAAACTATAGGTAGGATAATGATCATTGATGTATAGTAAATATGTTGCCACGATAATCTCAGGAGGTCCTGGCTAACTGACGTTCACCATATCATGTGGAGGCTGATCATGCCAGCGACCAAGTTAATCAGCTGCTGACAAGTCAGTCACTGCCTCTCACCACCGTTAACACTTCAAGCGTCTCGCTCTTATATATCTAGATAACAGGACGCCTACCAGGTCACCAATATGTCACCAGCCCCGTCACCACTACAGACCTCGATCTAGACACTGGCCCGTCAGCACCAGGTCATCAACAGGTTACAAGCCGACCGCCAGCCCCAGTCATGCATCTCCGGAGCGACGAGTGTAGACAGGCTCGGGTCGGTATCAGTTTGTTTTTCCGAGGGCCTAATAGCCGGGTGGTCGGGAGGGCTGAGGCCCTACCTGCCAGCCAGCTCCACCGTCTCACAAGACTTCGCTCATCACCACCTTCCTCTCTTCCTTCACCATTAAACAACAGTAATAAACTCCACGCCATTAAGGCTACCGACTACCAGCCATTAAACCAAAACTCAGACCTGATAAAACAGCTGGAGGAGGCGTGAATTCTCCTCAAGGCGATGTATTTCTGAGGAGGAGGAGAACGAGAAGGTCCCTGGAGTTGGGCGAGCACCTCTCCCGGGGACCTATATAAATAACGGGGAGGTGCGGCGCCTTCCCACCTGGATTTGAAGGCAATTAATCCAGGTAAGGCCATTAGACGCCTGGCCGCCTTAATCACTTGAGACGTTCGAGTTTTAAAGTGGGTGACGAGCGTCGGGACGTGTGTGAGTGCTGGGCCCACCCCGTCCTGACCCACCGGCCGCACCCACCTCCTTTCTCATCCAGACCCACCCTCTGTCCCAACCCACCTCTGGACCACCCTGACCCCACCCACCATCAGGCCACCCTCCTCCACCATTCACTGCTCGAGCGATGCTGATATGTGATCTTAACAAGACAATAAGGAAGGTTTCCTCTTAACTTTACATTGTTTCGTACATTTTCTCCTCGTTACTACGTAATGTGATGTGATGTGACGTGATGTGTTTCCACACCCTCTTGTAATGTGATGTGATGTGTTTCCACACCCTCTTGTAATGCGACGTGATGTGACGTGATGTGTTTCCACACCCTCTTGTAATGTGACGTGATGTGTTTCCATACCCTCTTGTAATGTGACGTGATGTGACGTGATGTGTTTCCACACCCTCTTGTAATGTGACGTGATGTGTTTCCATACCCTCTTGTAATGTGACGTGATGTGTTTCCATACCTCTTGTAATGTGACGTGATGTGTTTCCACACCCTCTTGTAATGTGACGTGATGTGTTTCCACACCCTCTTGTAATGTGACGTGATGTGTTTCCACACCCTCTTGTAATGTGATGTGATGTGACGTGATGTGTTTCCACACCCTCTTGTAATGTGATGTGATGTGTTTCCATACCCTCTTGTAATGTGACGTGATGTGACGTGATGTGTTTCCACACCCTCTTGTAATGTGACGTGATGTGTTTCCATACCCTCTTGTAATGTGACGTGATGTGACGTGATGTGTTTCCACACCCTCTTGTAATGTGACGTGATGTGTTTCCATACCCTCTTGTAATGTGACGTGATGTGACGTGATGTGTTTCCACACCCTCTTGTAATGTGACGTGATGTGTTTCCACACCCTCTTGTAATGCGACGTGATGTGACGTGATGTGTTTCCACACCCTCTTGTAATGTGATGTGATGTGTTTCCATACCCTCTTGTAATGCGACGTGATGTGACGTGATGTGTTTCCACACCCTCTTGTAATGTGATGTGATGTGTTTCCATACCCTCTTGTAATGTGACGTGATGTGACGTGATGTGTTTCCACACCCTCTTGTAATGTGACGTGATGTGTTTCCATACCCTCTTGTAATGTGACGTGATGTGACGTGATGTGTTTCCACACCCTCTTGTAATGTGACGTGATGTGTTTCCATACCCTCTTGTAATGTGACGTGATGTGACGTGATGTGTTTCCACACCCTCTTGTAATGTGACGTGATGTGTTTCCACACCCTCTTGTAATGTGACGTGATGTGTTTCCACACCCTCTTGTAATGTGACGTGATGTGTTTCCACACCCTCTTGTAATGTGACGTGGTGTGTTTCCATACCCTCTTGTAATGTGATGTGATGTGACGTGAAGTGTTTCCACACCCTCTTGTAATGTGATGTGATGTTTTCCACACCCTCTTGTAATGTGATGTGATGTGACGTGATGTGTTTCCACACCCTCTTGTAATGTGATGTGATGTTTTCCACACCCTCTTGTAATGTGATGTGATGTGACGTGATGTGTTTCCACACCCTCTTGTAATGTGACGTGATGTGTTTCCACACCCTCTTGTAATGTGATGTGATGTGTTTCCACACCCTCTTGTAATGTGATGTGATGTGACGTGATGTGTTTCCACACCCTCTTGTAATGTGACGTGATGTGACGTGATGTGTTTCCACACCCTCGTGTGATGCAGCTGTTGTACCTGCATCCACAACGGGCCCTAATGTATCCAACATTACGTTGCTCTGTATTATATCACTGCCATCAAAATGCATTTCCTCCTTGTCCTGACAGACTGAGGACCTTCTGGTTCCCTTGGCCAACTCGGACCCGCCTGTCATCCTCCTGTGTCGATGTATTGTACGCACTGTAGGCTTTATTGTACGCACTGTACGCTCTATTGTACGCACTGTACACTCTATGCATACCTTTAGACCTGTAAGCTTCATCCATAGTCACTAAAATGCTTTGTCTTTGTATTAGTTAGACAAATACTTTTAGATTCAATGAAAATTATTTCTTTCGTCTGATGTTCAACAATTAGCGATTTTGATCTTTTTCGACAAAAGAGATCTAGAGGTAAATTTTTCCTCCTGTTAAAAAATGGAAAAGAAAAGAAGTAGTGATGTTCGTCAACCAGAACTGTCCTGGTGTGGGGGAAAGAGGAACCTGTGGTTCCTTAACACTGTGTACGTTCAGAGGGAGTTCTGAGGCTTTTCCGTAATCTATATGTGATCGTTGGGCAAGTTGATCGGAAGGTGATGATGTCTACTTAGTATGCTTGATGGATGATTGTGCTCAAATTACTGTACGTCAGGACGTCAAGGAGGGCGTGGTCGGAGACATGTGTCAACAGAAAGTAGAAATTACGTCATACACATCTCCTCACAGACCGACCACACAGGATGTTCTTGGCTGTGGTCGCTCATTACCATTATCACTGCATACGGCACTGTCACATTATTCACCGACACCTACCTTTCATAAGGCATGGTCACATCGGTCACTGTCGGTGTATAAGATTTCACTACCTTCACTGTTCCCACAGACACCGTCCTCACAGTCCCCTACTCTCACCCCTCGAAGCAGTGACACGGATAAATCTGTCACCCGTCGATGATCGTCACACCATTCAGTGTCACCTCCCCTCACCCCTCCCATGTTACGTCACAACCCCCGTGGTCACGCCTTGAGGCACTGTTACATCCCCCTTGGTCACACCTGAGGCTCCGTCACAGCCATCTGTATCACATTTCCCCACTTAACCCTTAAGAACCCGTCACCTCCCACATCGTCATTCCTGAGGGTACGGCCACGCCACTGAACGTCATGTTTTGAAGCCCTGAAACCCAATGAACGTCACTGCTCAGGGCATTGTCACAACCCTACACGTCACCCCTTATGATATTGTCACACCTCTGAAAGTCATCCCGTAGGGCACTGTCACACCCCTGCTCGTCATCCTTTAGGACACTGCCACACACCTGCATGTCCTTCCACAGGGCACTGACACACACCTGCACATCACTCACTAGGGCACTCCACACCCCTGCACGTCACCCTATAGGTCACAGTCACATCTGTCTTTATCATTCCCTCTGACACAGTTATATTCCCTTTCGTCGCCTCTCTTGACACTACCACACCCTAATCTTCACCTTTCACTGTCATCTGTCATCGTCATGTTCTGAAGATAATCACCATCACCTCCGTCACTATAACTGTCGTCACCTCTGTCATCATCTTGCCTCTTCACTGTCGTCACCAACAACGTCACTCCTCACTCTAGTAGTCACGACAGTCACCATCATTCACTGTATCACCATCGTCATCCAGTCACTATAGCGTCCACAGCCCAGGGTGGGTAGAGCGAGGATAGCCTCCTCCCACAGCCTAGGATGAGGGTGAAGGTTGTTGGCCTCCTCCCACAGCCTAGGATGAGGGTGAAGGTTGTAGGCCTCCTCCCACAGCCGAGGATGAGGGTGAAGGTTGTAGGCCTCCTCCCACAGCCTAGGATGCGGGTGGAGGTTGTTGGCCTCCTCCCACAGCCGAGGGTGGTAGGGTGAGTGTGGCCTCTCACAATGTAGCTTCCTCCCACAGCCTAGCCTATGGATGAGGGAGAGGCTGAAGTTTGCCTTCCCCCTGGCCCAGGGTAATAGGATGAGACTGAGGTTGGCCTCATCCTTGACCCAAGATGGCAGGGTGAGCGGTGAGGTCGGGGTGTGGCCGGGAAGGTGGCTGGAGGTATGGCTTCCCAAGGGCTGGCCGGCTCACCTGTGCTGCTAATTGGGGCGTCTGGCTCACGACGGCCGTGGGAACATCCTAGTCTACCCCCTCCTCCCAAGCACACACTCACAGTGTCGCCCTTACAAGCCACAGCTGCTCATTCTTAACTATACGTTCCTGTCGAAATATTGAACACGTTATACATCAGATAACTGCTGTGTGGTGTTAGAATTCTGAACATCTCCACATCTCCGTGTAGTCTAATGGTATAAGATGTCTAACATCTGTTGATTCTCTACAGTTTCACTGGAATCCAATCCTTGTATCAATATCTGTACTTGATATGAATTAGTTCCACTTAAGCATCTTAAGAAAGCAGAGTTAACAATATTCTTTTATGCATATTTATTTCACATGAGTAGTGTTGAATTATCTAACAAAATCAAGCAAATAATCTAAGATTTACGCACACACACACACACACACACACACACACACACACACACACACACACACACATATACACACACACATACACACACACACGCACACACACACACACACACACACACACACATACACACACACACATACACACACACGCGCGTACACACACACACACACACACACACACACATACACACACACACACACACACACACACACACACACACACACACACACACACATACACACACACACATACACACACACATACACACACACACACACACACACACACACACAGACACACACAGACACACACATACACACACACACACACACACACACACACACACACACACACACACACACACACACACACACTGCGCCTCTTGATATGTATATATAACGTGCCAGAAGGCCTACACTCATACCTGAATATATTCGCAGATGATGCGAAGGTTAGGAAGAAAGAATTATGAGAGCTGCATAAACTTACAAGGAGACCCAGAGTTAGTCTGATGTATGGTTGATGAAACTAAAACTTGAGTAAATATAAAGAAAATGGGACATAGTGTAAGAAGGCCTCGATGTGAATATAATCTATTAGGAAAGGAGTTGTCATGATATGTGCAAGAGTCGACCTCAGAACTGTAATAGAGACAAACTATTTACTGGCAAATATAAGAATCGCATTCAAGCAGATAGATAAGGATATTTTTGGCTCATTATCTATGACGTATATATATACCAAAACTAGACTATGTTATCTGATTTAATCACTGCTGTTAAAGGTAAAAGCATTAATAGCAAGGGAGTAGATCTAAGGGAAGGCATCATGGTACCATAACTAATAGAGCTGAAATACAATGGAAGGTTAGAGGCATTGAAGCTGTATATTTACCTTCTCTAGAAGAATGAAAGATAAGGAGTGACTTGATCACCATTTTCATGTTTCTGATCCAGTCTCTTAGAAATGTTCGGAGACAGAACCACAAACCACAACAAGAAACCAAAAAAGAAACTTTTTTTTTTAAAAAGTACTTTTATTTTTTTCTGAAAGTACTTTTATTTTATCAGAGTAGTGAATGAATGCTATAAGCCAGGCGGTGAGAGTGAGACAAGAGTTTAAAAAGCTGTATGATGGTAGGGGCAGTTCCAAACATAGGGCCAATGAGTGTACAGTAGAACTCCCTCCCGTATAGTGTAACATACTGTATTACGTACGAACACAGACACGCATAAATATACGTACACACGTGGACATGAAGACCTATGCATGTAAACACACATACACAACGCACATATATAAAGACACAACACACAACCACCCAGACACACTCAAACCTTGGCATACCTTCCTCTGCGTGTCTTATATGATGAGGTTATATGTGTGAACATTAAATATCTTCCCACACCTGCTAACCTTTGCCACTAAAATCATTAACGTGATTTAGGAAAGTGCCGGCGCTTCCCTTACTTTTTCTTTCTCGCGAACATTTTGAACATCGGATCACACATCAACATGGAGTAGTTACACTGGTTGGTCAGAATAAGTCTCCGGAGCTCATGGTTGGTAAAGGTTTCCCCATCTCGCCATTTGCTAACACGATTAATGGAAGTTGATGTGGTGGTAATTTTCATCCTACACTTGTTTGGTTTATGATTTGAGTATCTGTTTTACGATTCAGGTGTCTACTTTATGATTTTAGTGTCTGGTTTACGATTTAAGTATCTCGTTTATGATTCAAGCGTTTCCTTTACAATTCAAGTTACTAGTTTAGGATTTAAGCATTTTGTCCTCGATTAATACGTTTGGTTTACGATTTAAGTGTCTTGTTTGAGATTCAAGAATATCATTTACGATTTAAGCGTTTGTCTTACGATCTAAGTGTTTAGTTAACGATTTAAGAGTTTGGTTTACGATTCACGTATCTCGTTTACGATTTAAGCGTTTGGTTTGAATGTGTCTAGTTTGCTGTTTAAGCGCTTGGCTTACCATTCAAGAATATAGTTTACGATTCAAGTATTCCTTTTACGTTTCAAGTGTACAGGTGGTAACAAGAAAATTGTGTGTCCGATATTTGTATAAAATACAATGGGAGGAAGGTCTGTAAGTTCATATGAGTGCACAGCACAGGCAGTGATAACACTTGCTCTTATGTAAGACATGAGTGTCTCATGCTTTACCGGGTCTACTGTGGTGGTTAGAGCGCTCTCTCCGTCTACCGTGGGTGTGATGGGATAGGTTCGAACCCCTGCCACTCCTGCGCCATGTACCTCACACACGATCCCGTACTATCCCACAACACTCAGATATGTGGTGCTCAGAGAAATCTGTGAGAGCCATCAAGAGACCTGTGGCTGTGGCAGTGATCCTCCACGCAACCAGTTGTGGCATACGCTGACTGTCACCCCAGCAGCGGCTCACCCCACGACACGAGTCCTGGTAACACACACACACACACACACACACACACACACACACACTCCACGATGTTTTATGTCATATTCCTTGTGATATTTTCATAATGATACCGACTATCACAACGAGTCACATCATTTAATCAAACTTATAAATTTACCAATGTTGACACAGGACAGATGACATAGGACTAGATTATGTAAACGTTGATTGCAATCCAGAAAAATTTCATTAAAAATAAAAAGTTGGGAGCCTCCGGCAGTGATGGATGCACAATATACATTTCATGTTACCACCAGCAACACAGGAATTCTGTACGGAAAAAAAATGAATCCATCATCAGGACCTTCAACACCTGAAGTGTTACATGGAAGTCAACAGCCGCCCTCCCATCTCTCTACCTTATCTCCCAAGCATGTCCTACGTCCCCACTCAACCTTCCTCACTACCTCCCCCAAGGAACAGGTACCAGTAGTTTCCTCCCCACCTATACCTTGCATCCCACCGTGTCTGCCACCCTCCACAACTACCACACTGCTGCTCTTTTCCTCTAACAACCAACATTTTTCTGAACCATCCCTGTCCCAAAGCCTACCACATACCATCCCACTCTCCAGCAAGTACCATCCCTGTACCACTACCAACCACACCACAACCTACTCTCCAGCGACACTACCAACCAACCACTGAACCAACGTTCCCCAACCACACTCCCACTCCCACCCACCAGCTGTACCAGCTCCTCCTAATCCCCACCCCTCACCACCACCCTGACCTCATCCCTCCCTTCACTACCCACCAAAACCCCTAAACTCCACCCCTCCCATTCCTCCCCAACAACCCTCTCTTCTCCCATTCCTCCCCCTCCCCGCTTCTCATTGCCATCCCACTCTCCCTGACCCGACACCGCACCGCACTCTATTTAAGTACCCCATAAGTGACCACTACAATTAAATCCCGGGTGTCCCACTTAGCTGGGCGTCCAGGTAGTGTGGCTCTATCTACGTTCCTGCCCACCCCTCCCTCCCTCGCACCTCCCCGCTCACAGCTTCCCCACCCACACTTATGTTTCTTTAATAAAGCGGTTAGAAGAGAGAAAGAAGAGGCGGAACAGAGGAAGGGACAGTTTGAGATGGTAGAGAAGACTGTGGTGTGTACAGGTGTGTGGTGTAAGCTTTTTATTTTTTTTGATACTCTCACACCTATCACGTCCTTTCTCCCTCCACTCCTGATGTTCTCCCTTGGTACTTTACGGACCTCCCTCGTCGTCAGGTCTTCAAGATCTTTTCTCCCTCCACCTTAGGTATCTCCTAGATAATCTGAAAGCGCAGCGCCCCTCTCTCCCCTGTGAAGTCCACTTCAGTCCTTACCAGCTAATTATTAGTCCCAGATCTCAAGGATTCACCAGGGCTCTATTAAACACCCCTGCGACAGGATCTCCAAACATTAAAGAACCCCCACCAAGTTCTCCGAACATTTCCGTGGTCTCCCACAGGTACCTTGCACAACTCCCAAGTAGTTTCCAAGTTCCAATGATAATCCTCATGTTTCTCAAGTATTCCCTCGGTCTGCTAAGTGCTCTCTGAGTTCTTACACACTCCCTTGCTTCTGTAAGTGCTCCCTGAGTCTCATACACACTCCCCGAGCTGCCCCAAGTACTCCGTGAGTCCAGCTTTGTCTTCCTTTGTCTCTGAAAGACTCGCTAAATCCTCTATTGCCCTGGTGCAATAGAGGATTTAGTCCGTTATTTAGACTTAGATATCCACTCGACTCAGAGACCTACGCTTCCAACAGTCCTCACTAGTACTTTCCTGGTTCCTTAAGTAAGGCTGACGAAGGTATGAGTGGTACACTTATAATACTTTTCATAGTGCTCTGTATAAGGACCTATACACAGACACACTCTGACACAGAGACACACACAAATACACAAGCATAAACACACACACACACACACACACACACACACACACACACACACACACACACACACACACACACACGCACACACACACACACACACACACACACACACACACACACACACACACACACACACTCAGGAGCGGCAGTGCGAGTGTGATGTGTCCGCCGTATGTTGGTCTGATCTTGGTCACACTCATCACCACGACCCTGCCCCCAACACTCATTACTACGACCCTGCCCCCAACACTCATCACCACGACCCTGCCCCCAACACTCATTACTACGACCCTGCCCCACGCGTTACCTTCCTGGAGGAGGCGCGGCAGACAACAGGAAGAGCAGGAGGAGGAGTGTCATCAGGGGTACTAGCTGTGGTACGGGCGGCCACGCAGCATGTTTCTGTGAAGACTGCTCGACGTAAATATACATGAGGAAGCAGGTTGGCTTAATGGAACCTGAAGTGGAAGACTCGATGTGATAACACTTGTATCTGCCTACCTACTCATCCAACTGCCTATCTAGATAAATGGATAAACAGAAGGATAGATAGACATGAAATGATAGACTTTTATATAGATAAGTAGGTAGGTAGGTTGAGAGATAAAGAGGTGGATAGATGCAAAGAATAAATGTGCAGCAAAAGTTTCTTTATATCAAGCTCAGCGTCTGCAGGGTAGTATTGCCCTGAACCTTTTACTTTACTATGTGCGATGAAGTAGGATCAGCAAGCATCATAGGATCAGCAAGCATCGTAGGATCAGCAAGCATCATAGGATCAGCAAGCATCATAGGATCAGCAAGCATCATAGGATCTGTATATACCGTAACTCCACTATGGTTCGCCTGGTCCCCTCGCTCTTCTCACCACTGTGTTCGCCAACACAATGTTCCCCCTCGACACTCACTGATCTGCACCGTTGGCGGGATGAGGAAGACCTCTGCCTCATAGCTAACTCTGGTTATGAGGCCTCTGGTTTATTTCGTGATACAATGAGGTAATTTACATATCTTGTAGACCTTTCCAGTGCATGGGATAAAAGCTGCAGTGACATTTTACTTTGGGATATTATGTTCATTTTTTTTCACAGTCACCTGCTTTCCAGGGATGGAACTCCAGGTCCCATGTCCTCATGTGATGTATTTCAGCTTAGAGCTGCCTGTTGTGTGAGGCGTGTGAGCTTAGAGCTGCCTGTTGTGTGAGGCGTGTCAGCTTAGAGCTGCCTGTTGTGTGAGGCGTGTGTGGTCACTGTTGAGACGTGACTGGTCACTGTGACTTGTATTGGAACTACCCCTTTGTTTACCATGACGCTACCTGATTGTCTGTTTACGGTGACCCTGCTGACGGTGTCAGCCTTTACTACTGACACTGTCAGCTTTTACTGTGATTTCACTGACAGTATCTACTGCTGACGGTGTCAGTTATTGTTGCGACCTTTCTAACAGTGTCAGACCTTACTGTGACAATGTCAGCCTTTACTGTGACCCTGCCAACAGTGTCAGCCTCTGCTGTGACCCTGCTGATTGTGTCAGTCTTTACTTTGACCCCACTGACCACGTCAGCCATTACTGTGTCCCTGCTGACATCAGCCTTTACTGAGACCTGACTTACATATGTTATATATGACCGAGTTATATGTTATATCATATATGTTATATGTTATATATGACCGAGTTATATGTTATATGTTATATATGACCGAGTTATATGTTATATGTTATATATGACCGAGTTATGTGTTATATGTTATATATGACCGAGTTATATGTTATATATTTGACCGAGTTGTATGTGAAACGGACCATCTCCTGAGGTCCGTGTGGTCCGTCTCGCCTGCTGACTTATGCTGACGTCCTGTCCTCAGGTCCGTTCGGGTTCCCGCGCAGGATCGGCCACCCCTACCAGAGCAGGACACCCCCCAAGCGGAAGAAGCCGCGCACATCCTTCACCAGGGTCCAGGTGAGTCCTCTGCCTACACACCTGCACGCCCACGCCTCCGTCATCCACACCTGCACGTACATACCACCATCACCCACACCTGCACACCGACGCCTCCGTCACCCACACCTGCACACCCTCACCGCCGTCAACCACACCTGCACGCCCACACCTCCGTCACCCACACTTGCACACACATGCCAACGTCACCCACACCTGCACGCACATACCATCATCACCCATACCTTGCACGCTGACGCCTCCGTCATCCACATCTGCACGCACATACCACCATCACTTACACCTGCACACACATACCAACGTCACACACACCTGCACGCCCAAACCACCTTCATCCACACCGGCACGGCCTCACCATCGTCACCAACACCTGCACACCCTCACCACCATCACCCACACCCGCTCACACATACCACCGTCACCCACACCTGCACGCCCTCACCACCGTCACCCACACCCGCTCACACATACCACCGTCACCCACACCTGCACGCCCTCACCACCGTCACCCACATCTGCACACCTTCATTACCGTCACCCACAATTGCACACCCTTACCACAGTCACACACACCTGCTCACACATACGACTGTCACACACGCACCTGTCCGCCCTCATCACCGTCACCCCCACCTGCACACACATGCCACCGTGACCCACACCTGCACACCCTCAACACCGTGACCCACACCTGCACACCCTCACCACCGTCAGCCACACCTGCACAACCTCACCACCGTCACCCTCACCTGCACCCCCTCACCACCGTCACCCACACCTGCACGCCATCACCACCGTCACCCACACCTGCACGCCATCACCACCGTCACCCACACCTGCACAACCTCACCACCGTCACCCACACCTGCACCCCCTCACCACCGTCACCCACACCTGCACACCCTCACCACCGTCACCCACACCTGCACGCCATCACCACCGTCACCCACACCTGCAAACCCTTACCACCGTCACCTACACCTGCACGCTTTACCACCGCCATCCACACCTGCATGCCCTCACCACCGTCACCCACACCTGCACAACCTCACCACCTTCACCCACAACCTGCACACCCTCACCACCGTCACCCACACCTGCATGCCATCACCACTGCCACCCACACCTGCAAACCTTTACCACCGTCACCTACGCCTGCACGCTTTACCACCGCCATCCACACCTGCATTCCCTCACCACCGTCACCCACACCTGCACGCTCCCACCACTGTCACCCACACCTGCACGCTCCCACCACCGTCACCCACAGCCTCACTCAACCAGCCAACCCTATTTCACTTAGGCTAAACATGTGTTGCGTCTGACGTGCATCAGCCAGCTGCTCGCACACCTGCACCTGTGTCAGCCAATCTTGTCACAGGCTGACACCGGTGATATATGGCAAGAAAACGCAGCGCTCATGACTACATGTCACGTGATGTACTACAGACGACACAACACTGTCCCTCATGATGTCATGTTTTTAAATCATGTGTGATTCAGATATATTCAGCTCGTCGTCTGTTCTATCAGTGTGACTTTCTTATAAGTTCATCATTACCTGATTAGAGCTTGAAAAGACTTTTTTTTTCATGCTTGATCACCGCTGCCCGCGTTAGCGAGGAAGCGCCAGATACAGAAGAAAGGCAGCATCCGCTCGTATCCATTCTCTAGCTGTCATGTGTAATGCACCGAAACCACAGCTCCCTATCCACAAACAGACCCCCAGAGACCATTCCATGGTTCATCCCAGACGATTTACATGCCCTAGTTTAGTCCATAGACAGCACGTCGACCCCTGTTTACAGCAGTGTTCAATTCACTCTATCCCGTGCACACCTTTCACTCTCCTGTATTTTCAAGCCCCGTTCGCTCAAAATCTTTTTCATTCCATCCTTCCATCTCCAATTACGTCGTATCGTTCTAATTTCCTCCAATTCTGACAATTATATCCTCTTTGTCAACCTTTCCTAACTCATTCCCTTAACATGTCAAACCATTTCAGCACGCCCTCTTCAGTTCTCTCAATCACACTTCATTTTCATCATCACAACTCCTACTTGTTCATTTCTTTTTCGATCATGCGACCTCACCCAACATATTGTCCCCAGACATCTAATTTCCAACACATCCACCTTCCACCTCACATCCAATAATATCATTGAGACTACCATACGTTCAAGCAAGCCCATTTTTAACCCCTCAGAGAAAGATCTCTCTTTCCAAACATTTTTTAGTGCTCCCAGAACATTCGCCCTCTCACCCATCCTATGACTCACTTTCGCTACCATGGCTCCATTTGTTGTTAAGTCCTTTCCAAGGTATCTAAAACACTTCTTTTCTTCCAATGTTTCTCCATTCAAACTCATGCCCTCAACTAACTTGTCCCTTAACAGTGCTAAACCTAGCAATTTGTTTGTATTCACGTTTACCCTGAACATCCTCCTTTCACACTCTCTTCCAAACTCAGTTGCCAACTACTGCAGTTTCTCACTCGAATCTGCCTTCGTGTTACATCATAAACAAACAACTGCTGACTTACTTGTCAGGCCATCTCATCCCCTACAGACAGTACACTCGCCCCTTTCTCCAAGACCCCCGCATCTATCTCCCTCCCCATCTCATCCATAAACAATTAAACAACCATGGTGACATATCACATCCCTGCCGTAGACCAATCTTCACTTGGAACCATTCACTATCTTCTCTTCCTACTCGTGCACACACCTTACACCTTTGATAAAAACTTCTCTTTGCCTCCAGCAGATCAACAAAGCATCTCTATCAACCCTATCATATGCTTTCTCTAGATCCATAAATGGCACATATAAATCCGTCTTTTTCTCTTAAGTTCTTCCCACACAATTTTTAAACCAAACCCATGCTGCACACATCCTCTACCACTTCTGAAACCATTCTGTTTCTCCCCAGTCTGATGCTCTGTACATGCCTTCATCCTCTTAAATCACTACTTTCCCATACAACTCACCAGGTATACTCAGCAAACTCATTCCTCTACAGTTTGAACACTCACCTTTATCTCCCTCGCGTTTATACAAAGGCACTATACAGGGTTTTCGGCATTCCTCAGACACCTCACCATGAACCGTACAAACCATTCAAAAACACAGTCTTCCCTTTTCTTAGGAAATCAACTGGAATACCTTCCACTTCAACCACCTTGCCACGTTTTATTTCAGGTAAGGCTTTAACCGCTTCTTGTCTCTTCACGAAAAAAAAAATATATATATATATATATATATATATATATATATATATATATATATATATATATATATATATATATATATATATATATATATATGTATACACATATATATATATATATATATATATATATATATATATATATATATATATATATATATATATATATATATATATATATATATATATATATATATATATATATATATATATATATATATATATATATATATCCCTGGGGATAAGGGAGAAAGAATACTTCCCACGCATCCCTCACGTACCGGAGAAGGCGACTGAAGGAGACGGGACCGGGGGGCTGAAAACCCTCCCCTCCTTGTATTCTAACCTTCTAAAAGGGGAAATAGAAGGAGTCACGCGGGGAGTGATCATCCTCCTCGAAGGCTCAGAATGGGGTGTCTAGATGTATGTGGATGTAACCAAGGTGAGAAAAAAGGAGAGATAGGTAGAATGTTTGAGGAAAGGAACCTGGATGTTTTGGCTCTGAGTGAAACGAAGCTCATGGGTAAAGGGGGAGAGTGGTTTGGGAATGTCTGGGAGTAAAGTCAGGGGTTAGTGAGAGGACAAGAGCAAGGGAAGGAGTAGCACTACTCCTGAAACAGGAGTAGTGGGAGTATGTGATAAAGTGTAAGAAAGTAAACTCTAGATTGATATGGGTAAAACTGAAAGTTGATGGAGAGAGATGGATGATTATTGGTGCATATGCACCTGGGCATGAGAAGAAAGATCATGAGAGGCAAGTGTTTTGGGAGCAGCTGAGTGAATGTGTTAGTAGTTTTGATGCATAAGACCGGGTTATAGTGATGGGTGATTTGAATGCAAAGGTGAGTAATGTGGCAGTTGAGGGAATAATTGGTGTACATGGAGTGTTCAGTGTTGTAAACGGAAATGGTGAAGAGCTTGTAGATTTATGTGCTGAAAAAGGGCTGGTGATTGGGAATACCTGGTTTAAAAAGAGAGATATACATAAGTATACGTATGTAGGTAGGAGAGATGGCCAGAGAGCATTATTGGATTACATGTTAATCGATAGGCGCGCGAAAGAGAGACTTTTGGATGTAAATGTGCTGAGAGGTGCAACTGGAGGGATGTCTGATCATTATCTTGTGGAGGCGAAGGTGAAGATTTGTAGAGGTTTTCAGAAAAGAAGAATGAATGTTGGGGTGAAAAGAGTGGTGAGAGTAAGTGAGCTTGGGAAGGAGACTTGTGTGAGGAAGTACCTGGAGAGACTGAGTACAGAAAGGAAAAAGGTGAGAACTAAGGACATAAGGGGAGTTGGGGAGGAATGGGATGTATTTAGGGAACCAGTGATAGCTTGCGCAAAAGATGCTTGTGGCATGAGAAGCGTGGGAGGTGGGCAGATTGGAAAGGGTAGTGAGTGGTGGGATGAAGAAGTAAGATTATTAGTGAAAGAGAAGAGAGAGGCATTTGGACGATTATTGCAGGGAAAAATGCAAATGAGTGGAAGATGTATAAAAGAAAGAGGCAGAAGGACAAGAGAAAGGTGTAAGAGGTGAAAAAGAGGGCTAATGAGAGTAGGGGTGAGAGAGTATCACTAAATTTTAGGGAGAATAAAAAGATGTTTTGGTAGGAGGTAAATAGAGTGCGGAACAAATGCGAACTTCGGTGAAAGGGGGTAATGGGGAGGTGATAACAAGTAGTGGTGATGTGAGAAGGAGATGGAGTGAGTATCTTGAAGGTTTGTTGAATGTGTTTGATGATAGAGTGGCAGATATAGGGTGTTTTGGTCGAGGTGGTGTGCAAAGTGAGAGGGTTAGGGAGAATGATTTGGTAAACAGAGAAGAGGTAGTAAAAGCTTTGCGGAAGATGAAAGCCGGCAAGGCAGTGGGTTTGGATGGTATTGCAGTAGAATTTATTAAAAAAGGGGGTGACTGTATTGTTAACTGGATGGTAAGGTTATTTAATGTATGTATATCTCATGGTGAGGTGCTTGAGGATTGGGGGAATGCTTGCATAGTGCCATTGTACAAAGGCAAAGGGGATAAAAGTGAGTGCTCAAATTACAGAGGTATAAGTTTGTTGAGTATTCCTGGGAAATTACATGGGAGGGTATTGACTGAGAGGGTGAAGGCATGTACAGAGCATCAGATTGGGGAAGAGCAGTGTGGTTTCAGAAGTGGTGGAGGATGTGTGGATCAGGTGTTTGCTTTGAAGAATGTATGTGAGAAATACTTAGAAAAGCAAATGGATTTGCATGTAGCATTTTATGGATCTGGAGAAGGCATATGATAGAGTTGATAGAGATGCTCTGTGGAAGGTACTAAGAATATATGGTGTGGGAGGCAAGTTGTTAGAAGCAGTGAAAAGTTTTTATCGAGGATGTAAGGCATGTATACGTGTAGGAAGAGAGGAAAGTGATTGGTTTTCAGTGAATGTAGGTTTGCGGCAGGTGTGTGTGATGTCTCCATAGTTGTTTAATTAGTTTATGGATGGGGTTGTTAGGGAGGTGAATGCAAGAGTTTTGGAAAGAGGGGCAAGTATGCAGTCTGTTGTGGATGTGAGAGCTTGGGAAGTGAGTCAGTTGTTGCTCGCTGATGATACAGCGCTGGTGGTTGATTCATGTGAGAAACCGCAGATGCTGATGACTGAATTTGGTAAAGTGTGTGAAAGAAGAATGCTGAGAGTAAATATGAATAAGAGCAAGGTTATTAGGTACAGTAGGGTTGAGGCTCAAGTCAATTGGGAGGTAAGTTTGATTGGAGAAAAACTGGAGGAAGTGAAGTGTTATAGATATCTGGGAGTGGATTTGGCAGCGGATGGAACCATGGAAGTGGAAGTGGATCATAGGGTGGGGGAGGATGCGAAAGTTCTGGGAGTGTTGAAGAATGTGTGGAAGTCGAGAACATTATCTCGGAAAGCAAAAATGGGTATGTTTGAAGGAATAGTGCTTCCAACAATGTTATATGGTTGCGAGGCGTGGGCTATGGATAGAGATGTGCGGAGGAGGGTGGATGTGCTGGAAATGAGATGTTTGAGGACAATATGTGGTGTCAGATGGTTTGATCAAGTAATAATACGGTAAGAGAGATGTATGGTAATAAAATGAGTGGGGTTGAGAGAGCAGAAGAAGGTGTTTTGAAATAGTTTGGTCACATGGAGAGAATGAGTGAGGAAAGATTGGCCAAGAAGATATATGTGTCAGAGGTGGAGGGAACGAGGAGAAGAGGGAGACCAAATTGGAGGTGGAAAGATGTAGTGAAAAAGAATTTTAGTGATCGGGGACTGAACATATAGGAGAGTGAAAGGCGTGCAAGGAATAGAGTGAATTGGAACGATGTGGTATACCGGGGTCGACGTGCTGTCAATGGATTGAACCAGGGCATGTGAAGCGTCTAGGGTAAACCATGGAAAGTTTTGTGGGGCCTGGATGTGGAAAGGGAGCTGTGGTTTCGGTGCATTATTACATGACAGCTGGAGACTGAGTGCGAACGAATGTGGCCTTTCTTGTCTTTTCCTAGCGCTACCTCGCGCACATGAGAGGGGGGAGGGGGTTGTTATTTCATGTGTGGTGGGGTGGCGATGGGAATGAATAAAGGCAAAAAGTATGAATTATGTACATGTGTATATATGTATGTGTCTGTGCGTGTATATAAATATGTATACGTTGAGATGTATATGTATGTATATTTGCGTGTGTGGACGTGTATGTATACTCATGTGTATGTGGGTGGGTTGGGTAATTTCTTTCGTCTGTTTCCTTGCGCTACCTCGCTAACGCGGGAGACAGCGACAAAGCTTTTCCCGTCTGAGCATCAGGAAGAAATGGACAACGGTTTCAGTTGTGCGCATCCAACTCTAGCTGTCGTACATATTGCGTCGATACCAAGGTCCACCATCCACAGCCAAGCCCCACAGACCAATGTTCAGACCATGTCAGCACATCCTGGTCAGTTATGTCAACCACACTGCGCTTACTGCCATACTTCACTCTTACTCTGTCAATATTCACAGTCAGCCCGACACATTGATATCGTCTTCAGGCATTTCATTTCCAGCATGTCCATCCTGTTCCTCTCTTGTGCATTTAAGGTCCAAGATACATTTGTAAAACATTGTCGGAACTGCCTTACATTTGATCTAACAGGCACTGACCTCATCTTCCTCTCGCTCCCTCAAGCGCCCAGAACCTGACCCCATCTCTCCTTATACTATGACTTACTTCGACTCTTGGTTACGTTCGCTGCTATGTCCACTCCCAGTAACCTGAAGCGCTTCCTCTGGATAACCCCATTGAGACACACACTCATACTATCTCGTATCTCCCCCCCACCTCCCCCTCCTACTGTATCTTTTTACCTTACTCTTATTTACATCAGCTCGCAACTTTCTCCTTTCACAAAGTCTCCCAAACCCTGACACTAAATTCTTCTGCAGCCATCTTGCGTCTGTCACCAGAGGAGACTTATTTATAGAATGCAAATGATTTACCTACTAGGCCCCGCCATCCCTAGCATACAGTACCCTCTTACCTGCCCCCTACTCCAAGACCCTCGCTTTACACCCCCTCCCCCTTCACACTCGATCTATGAGCAGATCAAACAGCCATGGTGATGTTACACATCCTTGATGCAGACCCGCCTTCACCTGGAGTGACTTACCTTTTTTTCCTTCGTATTCGCACACACTCTTCTCCCTATAAACTCCTTACTGCAAATAGTATCTTTCCTCCTACACCATCTATTCGTAACACCTTTCACACGGCGTCTCTGAGAATCTTTTCAGGCGCTTTCATGTGATCCAAAACACACAAATTCTAGAAAGTAAGCACCATTTTCAAAGATCCTTCAACCACTCCTGAAGCCACATTGCTCCTCCCCACTCAGATACCTTCATGCTCCCGTCCTCTCAGTTAACACTCTCCTGAACGCCTTACCAGGAGTATTCAACAGACTTAAATCACTGTGATACAAGCTTTCAATATTGTCTCCTCTAGCCTTTATGAAAGGGTATATGCAATTGCCAGTCCTCAAACATCTGATTAACCAATGAACAATATTGTCACCCGCTTTCTGCAGGGGATCATCTGCAAGACTAACCCATCCTGCTGCTTTGCCACACTTCATCTTATGCACGGCTTTCACTACCTCTTTACTTTTGACCAAACCCATTCGCCAGGACTATCTCGCTCCGTAATACATCCCAACCCAAACACATCACATCCGTCACCCTATCAGCTGACGCATTCAGCAGTCCTTCAGAATACTCACTTCATCTCTTTTCTACGTCTTCTTTGCCTGTTATGTTTCACAATCTGGTATCTTCGCTGTCGCTCTCATTTCTTCCCGGTGTCTGCTTACTCTATTCAACTTCTTCCAAAATATATATTCTTATTCTCCCTCAAGTTCATGGATACTCTCTCTCTCTCTCTCTCTCTCTCTCTCTCTCTCTCTCTCTCTCTCTCTCTCTCTCTCTCTCTCTCTCTCTCTCTCTCTCTCTCTCTCTCTCTCTCTCTCTCTCTCTCTCTCTCTCTCTCTCTCTCTCTCTCTCTCTCTCTCTCTCTCTCTCTCTCTCTCTCTCTCTCTCTCTCTCTCTCCCTAGCAGTTAAGCTTCTTCATATTGCCACTCTACCATTTCTCATACACCCACATTCCACCTTCCGCATACGACATACTTCACCCACACATATAAGCACTGCTTCCCTTAATCCCCTCTATTCCTGACCCTCATTCTTTGCTTCATTTACGCTCATCCTGCATTGTCTTCACCCAGTCAGATCCCGTCGTAATAGGATCCGGTTCCTTGTATCATATTTGCCGTAGCATTCACTCAGCTCCTGCTGAAGAGCACCCCACTCTTCTCATCCTTCACTCGCAGGTGCATGAGCATTGACAATCACCCTCATCTCGTGAACTACTTTCATTATCACCCACGTCAGTGTTCTCTTCCTTGATCAAAAGTGCTACTCACTCCTTCACTCTCGCCCTCACTCTGAACCCACATATTGCTTCCCAATCATATCCAAATCATTCTACCCATTTTCCCTTCACTTTGGTCTCACTTACAGCCAGAACATCCAGGATCCTCTAATCATACATAAACAAACTTCTTCTAATTCACGCACATTCAGAGGCCCTGGCCCGAGCTTTCGAGATGTCCTCGCTTGGTTCATTCTTTTCTTCCTGCCCTTGGAAAATGATGATACAGGGAATGGAATGTTTCCAGCTCCTTGTTTTCGCCTTACGATACGCAGGAGATACATGGGTATATCTTTTGCCTTTCTATTCACAAATATGAAGGCTACTGTCAGATTCACGATGAAAAATGATGTTAAGTACGTGTTCTCATGTGTTATGTTCTATCCCTTACATGACTCGTACCCTGCTGCACACTGGAGCCTCGACCATTAAGTCATCTATCACTCTATCCTTCCGCCTCCTCCTTGGTTCCCACTTTTTCCTGTTCCTTCCTCCTGATATGTACATCCTATCAGTCATCCTTTCCCTACGTATCCTCTCTATATGACCAAATCATTTCAGCCTCCTTCCTCAGCTCATTTCAACCAGACAGTACACTCGTTGAGCACGACAGGTCGATATAATCCTTGAACACGACGGTATAATCCTTGAGAACGACTGTACACGCGATGAACACGAATGCGTATAATTCTGTAGCACAATAGTGCAATATTTGAGATTTTCTGTGCACTCATTCAGCACGACGGTACACTCATAGATGTACAAGGTACACGAGCTGAGCGCGACGGTAATCCCCTGGACACAACGGCACGACCCCGCTTGTGTATGATGGTCGACCTGTCGTACTCAAGAGTCTGTGGTCGTGGTCGAGGATTGTACTGTCGTGCTCGTGGGAATAAAAAGTCCACATTTGGCCTAGCATGGACGACTGGCTACCCACCACGACCACGTTACTGTAGTTTGCAGCACAGACGTCACTGTTCTTGCAAACTTTTTATCTGTGTCTACAACTCTCCGAGGACGAGGAACATTTTGTGAGCATGCTTTTTCATACACTGGTGACTGATAATAGATGGCAGTCGTTGAAGTCAACTGAATGTAGCTAAGTCCTGCGTGTCTGATATATCAGAAACCCCAGTTCGATCCCCAGCGACACAGACAGAAAGTGTGGCAGATGTGGTGACAGAAGCCTCCACTGACCTCGGCCCAGTCATTACCAGGGGGTTGGTAGAGGGGAGGAGGAGAAGATGCTATCTCACCCACTCTGAAACGATCTAGAGTGACCTAAAGATTTACATTTGTATCTACTGAAATTGTAGTAAAACAGATGGGTCTTCAGGTTCAGAAAATGATACCTGTAGTGAGTGACGTGACTATTCGTAAGGAAGTAACACCAGGTTCACCTTACATCAGACACATACTGACATTAATGGCAGTCACGCCCTGTCATGACGTGGAGGCAGCATGAAGCATGACTCAAGTCCATCGACATGAACCTGGTGATATTTTGAGCCTTGTGTATGGCATGCCGTCCGCGTCCTATATTACATTATCCAGTCTGTTCCAGAAGATATTTACCAACGATTTGATTAGTTTCGTCCCTTCAGGCCATCCATCCATTATCGATCCGGACGACAAACGGCTTGACGCAGGGGACTGAAGTGTTCCCAGGGCGGTGTGCATCAATACCTTCGTGTCAAGTTTCAGCTGTCGCAGACCCAGGGAGACCTTTAGCACGCGCTCGCTTGGCTGTGTTTTCGTTTAGGATGACACACGAGTCCACCAAGAAGCTCAAATATTCACAACAACTTAGGAGTGTCCATCACTACCTCCCTGTGAAGTTGGAGGTGTCCATCACTACCTCCCTGTGAACTTGGCGGTGTATATAGCTACCTCCCTGCGAACTTGGAGGTGTACCTCACTACCTCCCTGTGAACTTGAAACTTTGAATGATTACCTTCCTGTGAAAACAGAAATGAACATCACCACCTCCTTGTGATCTTGGAACATATGTGAAAACCTTCCTGTGGACTTGGAATGGTGAATCGATACCTTCCTGTGAACGTGGAACTGTACATCAATACTGTCATCAAAGTTTCAACTTTCTGGGTCACAAGGAACCTGGAGTACCACGCGCCTCCAGTTCCTACTAACCTGAGGTCGGGACACAGGCCAGCCACGCCTACGGCCGATTTCTCTACCGAGCGCAGGTTCTGTAATGTGTGATCTTTGATCTATAGTTACGTGTCAAAATGTGCCGCAGGCCCAGTGAGGGAGCGTGGGGCCAGAGTGATCCGTCCGTCAAAAGTTGTCGGCGCTGAAGACTCGGTGGCTACCGATATAAGGTACTTAGGAGATAAACATCATCTACACTTATCATTATGTTCTGTGTCACATAGCCTCACACCGTGTCAGTACTGAAGGTCTTCCAGAGACAGCCCTGGAGGATGGATGTTCCAGTGATAACCCTGATAGCTGGATATTCCAGAGATAATTTTGAAGATCGGATTTTCCAGTAACAATCCTGCAGGTTGGGTGTTCCAGCGACATCCCTGAGGGCAGGGAATTCTAGTAACAGTCTTGAAGGATGGATGTTCCAGTGACATCCCTGAGGGAAGTGTTCCAGTGACAATCCTGAAGGCTGGATGTTTCAGTGACAGCCCTGAAGACCTGGCGTTTCAGTAAGAGCTTTGGGAAATAAGGTGGATAGAAGAAACAGGTAGACCGGTACTTATGTGGCGACCATGCCTCAGCGCGACGCTGGAGTTGTGAATGTGATAGACGGAGGTGAACGCGACCCTACCCAGCCGAACCTCAACCACAGACCAGATTGGTAACTGCAATTCGCACTTCGGTGTTTTTGTTTATGGAAATTGCATAGTTTCTCTAGTCATGTCGGAAGCAATTGATCAGAGTGGCACTAACGATACGAAGACAATAATACCATTGATTGTGTAGTGAGTCATGATGCACTGACTTGCAGCGACAAGCTGGTGGTAGAAAAATCATTGATGATCATTATAAGGCTTGCCCTTCATGAACTCTTCACCATCATGAAGGTCACATCAACATGATCTGGGTTACGTTCTCTTTGCCTCGGTGAACTGTAGCACAATATATATATATCCTGCGTCAGGTATCCATTCATCGACCAACAACGCCAACCACTACAGTAGACTATGGAAGCACGTTGGATACAATCTAGTAACTTCAGAACAAACTATGACACTGGCAATAGTGGTGTGTCTCTGATGATGGTGTTTATGTGGTGACGGTTGGTAGGTCAGGCATGATTCGTTGCCCAGATCACAGATCACCTCCCACTGCAGGCAAACACATAGTGATAACATTCGATGAAATACTGATAATAAATTTCATTTTCGTGGGAAAGTAATCCCCTAGTTTATCATACATCATTCCCCAGAGCCACGCACTCAAAATGAATCTAGAACTTCCCCGAGAGCCATGCTAGGTCAATGGAACTGGAGGAACAATTGAGGGGAAGGGGGACTACGAAATCACAGCTTCCACAACACTGTAAAAGCAAAGGAGAAAGACCATAAAAGAAGATAGAAGCGGTACCTGAGGGGCTAAGGCTCAGACCACCGCCATGTTTTGGCTTTTATTTATCCACCAGGAAGGTGTAGACATCATAGACTGATACTTCCCGATGGGCTACTCCTAACCTAGAGAGATCTATGACCCCTCGAGCGATAGTATGACCCTTGAGCACGATAGTACGTCCCCTGATGACGACGTTACGACCCTTGAGCATGACGATACGACTCTGGAGCACGACGGTACGACCCTTGAGTGTAAAAGCCTAACCTTTGATCTGACCTTGAAATATCACGTTGAATGCCTGGCCATCATACTCAAAGGTCGTTCCGTCGAGTTCATAGATCACGCCATCGCGCTCATGAGATTAAATCACGTAGGTTTATGGCTGGCCCAGCGAAGGATGACGAGTACCTGATGCTAACCCAAGGATGTATGCGGTCCCATCTTGTGTGGTAAAGGCTATGCCATTAGGATTTTTTTCCTCCTCTGCGCTCACCACAATCTCCCTCCGTAACTTCCTTAAGAGGTCTCTTCCAGACACAGGGGGAGTTAACCCCCCCAACCCCATGATTGTCTTAAACAGAAGGAACTCGCAAGTCTAACTCTAGACCGGATATCTACTTGTGTGCTTACTTTGCTTTTTGTGCCCACCATCTCCTGAATATTCCCGCTCTCCCTACTTCTCTCTCTTGACACTCACCACCCACACCACCTGAGATCCCTTCCCTATACCTGCTACATTCACACCGTAACAGCCTTTCTTCCCTACCTCCCATATATAACAAAGATGGATCAACCTCGATCACCTTTTCCTAACTATATCTCCCGAAGAGTTACTTGCACTTTCTCCCCACCAACCAAGTCATTCCTGATGGCGTTTCTATTCACATATCCAGGAACTTCTGACCACCGCATTGCTTACTATGATTAGCATCACTTGAGTGTCTCCCGCTAGCTCCCCATATCTAGCGGCCCTCATAGAACCTTTCCTATATTTCCTTCATCTAGGAATGACTAAACAGTCTTCCTTCCTTGCTGTCCACTGAAACAGTGTGCCTATCTGCCCGCAGGTGAACGAGCTGGAGAAGCGGTTTAACAAGCAGAAGTACCTGGCGTCGAGCGAGCGGGCTGCCCTGGCCAAGCAACTCAAGATGACAGACGCTCAGGTCAAGACCTGGTTCCAGAACAGGAGAACCAAGTGGAGGTCAGTTGGCCCTATGTTTGTTTTCTTATTTAGTTGTTGCTCTTCTATAAATGTTGCTTTGTGAACCTTTATATATATATATATATATATATATATATATATATATATATATATATATATATATATATATATATATATATATATATATATATATATATATATATATATATATATATATATATATATACATATATATATATATATATATATATATATATATATATATATATATATATATATATATATATATATATATATATATATATATATTATATATATATATATATTCATATATATATTCAAAGGAATGAAGACATTACGTTGTTTCTGTGTAAATCCTTTTCTATGCAATGTACGAATATGCAAATAGAATTACGTTTAATCATGCGAGAACATAGCTCCTGCCTAATCATGTCAATTAGAGAAAACACATATTCAGTCTTTGACACAGATGACTTACAATAACTACGCTGAAGTACTTGGAGACGGGTCTTAATCCAAAGATGATAACACTTATGATATGAATCCTTTAACTTAACCGACGCTCCGATAGATCCAAGGAGACTGACATCTCTGTGTGTCTAGCCTGAGGATCGCCTCGTGTAGATAAGTGACAATGTGTCAATTGCTCCATTATCATGGCGGAGAGGAAACTAGACGTACACTTACGTGTAGTTCGCATCAGCCCCCAGATCAAGCCAGCAAGATTATTCGACTTAAGGACAAAAACACCGAGCCCAGATAACAAGAGGCAATTTACCTCTAACTCTCTTCCGCGCTAATCTAATTAAGGGACGATAAAACATGGGCTTAATTGATCTAGATGGCAGTAATTATCGTCACAGTCAAATTAACTCGAAAACCTCGTTTCTCCCATCAATTATGCCGCCCCACTTTTACGCTACTGATCTCCTAACTGAAGCTGGTTTGGGCGGGAAAAGATTATACTGTTTTGGCGGGAAAAGATTAGGACCTTTTTGGCGCGAAAGGGTAATATCGTTTTGTTTTGGCGGGCGAAGGGACTACTGGCTCACTTTTATTCTTTTGATCTCCCCAAATGATGAATGTTTAGGCAGGTGAGAAAATTAAGGCTCAGTCTGGGGAATATGATTATTACTCGGGAAGCTAATTACATTACCGCGTTTAGGAGAGGTTAGGGTGTCCCTCTCGCTTAGCGATGTAAATGATTCTTGGACGCAACAAATGAAATATAATTTTGGACGTCAGTCTGTGTGCTGTATCCTCCCGGTTACGGTCACAGCATGAGTTACACAAGAGTATTTACCACGTAATGACTTGAGAATTCTTTTCTTTCTTACACTGTTGAAAGTTACAATGTGCTAAACGCTTTACCACAGACTGAAATCTTTATGAAGAAGATCTGTTAAAGCAGACGATAGTCGTCTTGAGTCAGGACATGTCAGCGATGCTACGGCCATATTCTTAAAGATGATCCAATTTCCTGTGGTAGACATCTAATGACTGGCAGTGTGCGACCTTCAACAAACACCAAGTCTCGTGCTTGATGACTCCACCACACAATAACAGACCAGCTCAGTAACATACGTCTCATATACGTTTACTTTACGGGGAACTGAGAAAAGCTAAAGAATTTTTCTCAGACAAGGAACAAACCTGATGAGTTGCGTGTGTACTGGGGGGTAATCTTCACACACGTCCGCACCTCAAACAAGCGATTGAATTTGCCAGGACGATCTCTGGCGTCCAGTATTCATTGCGAGGTACTGGCACGCCAGCACTATGTCCGCTGTGCTCTGATGTGTAGCCATTTCGCACTCATACTGTGAGTGGCTATCAATAGACTTGATCAAAGTAGGTGTCTTGTGGTCCTGGAATCCACGTTCTCATTATTCTGTATTAGCTGTTTGAACGGTAATGATTATCAAACGTGTCTTGGTTCATAATGAGAGAGAGAGAGAGAGAGAGAGAGAGAGAGAGAGAGAGAGAGAGAGAGAGAGAGAGAGAGAGAGAGAGAGAGAGAGAGAGAGAGAGAGAGAGAGAGAGAGAGAGTCATACTTTCATACTTCTCTGTTAGGATCTGTTAAAAATTCCCTCTAGAATAGATGGACAGTCCTCTTTCCCTTCCAGAGTAGATGCGTTGTCTTCTTTCACTTGCAGAGCAGATGGATGTTCCTCTTTCCCTTCCAGAATGAAAGTCCTTTTTCTCGTCCAGAACAAACGTACCGTCGTCTTTTCTCCCCACATTCAAGGGAATGGATAACATCCTCATTCACAGCTCTTCCATACTCTATTTCATCCCTCTTCCTTACTTACAGACGTATGGAAACTCTTTTCCAGCCCTTATTTTCTCTCCCGAGATCATTAGTCACTTGTCCTTATTTTCCAAAACAAGTCTGGACTTCTTTCTATTCCCCTGTCAGGTAGCGATGTCTTTCTACTCCCCTGTCAGGTAGCGATGTCTTTCTGCTTTTCGGATATAAGGGAAATCATCCTTTTTCCTCTCAGAGGCCAACGGAGGCTCATCCTACCTCTTTTTTTCTCCGAAAAATTAAGCATCTTCACTTTTCTTCAACCAAACAGGAGTTGCCTCCACTTGTCTTTACAGACGCTTTAGGAATGCTCTCCTGGAAGGTGGGCTCTCATGCCTTCCAGACCTCAACAAATTTATCCCTACATCGCTGGACGCTCCTCCCTTTTCCACCTCTCAGGCCGATGTGAATGGTTAAAACGAAATGTGTTTAACAGGATCAATACAGAGGATAACAGGATCAATACAGAGGATAACACGAACACTACAATGGATAACAGGATCACAGCAAAGGATAACAGGATCGCTACAGACAACAAAAGGATCATTACACAGGATAACAGGATCACCACAGGGGATAACAGGATCACCACAAGGGATAACAGGATCACTGCGGAGGATAACAGGATATCTGCAGTGGATAACGGGATCAGTACAGTAGAATGTCATCAGGTGGCAGACGTGGGCTTAGCGGCAGGTGCTACTCTGCGATGGTTCAATTATAATGAAGCCCCAGGAGATGCTACGGAGAAAGACTCGCTGACGAAGTTCGTTTAACAGTTATCGTCGACTACTGCAGAAGTTGTCTGGTGATGAGACAACATGAGGGTCTTCAGGGACGAGAGAGGGGAAGACGGCAGGATATAGAGTAGGCTGCTGCATAATGTAGAGTCACGTCCTCGGGTATATAGTACATACGATGGTTATAGTTCACTGTCACAGATCCGGACGTGCTCTTGGATGCATTAAGGATCAATTGATTCTCTAACTACCATTATTAGCATCTGAAATCCAGTCAGCGTTTCATCTGTATGTTCAGTGATCATAATAACCAGTCATTCCATCAGCTGAAGAACTTCAAGTGAGACAAGGATCACGGTAACCACTGGCTGTGTGGGGATCAGTCTGAAAACGCAGATTATCTTTCCCACACTGCAGCTTAATACCCTGAACTACAGCGAAGGGAGGGTGCTGGGGAATATCTAGAAAAGCTTGTCGTTTTCTGTGTCTGAAAACAGTGTGTTTCATGGAAGGTATTTGCAGGTACCTCCGTCGCTCAACATACCCCAGGCGTCTGGTGTGGAGGAAAAGAAACGAGTGACACCAGATCCATCACGACTTCTGAACAGAAGCTAATAGGGAAAAAGAAGGGGAGGAAAGGGGGACAAAGAGAGGGGAAGACAGCCAGACAAACGGGACATTTCTACCGTTGTCTCTCCCACGGCCGGGTTGCCCTTGGGTCGCACACCACGGCAAGTTTCCCAAGTTAAAAGTTAATGGGGATTTGTCGGTTTCCAGAGCTTGTTAGCTGAAAATTGTTCGTGTAGTAATCTAGGACAGGAGAGGATTGTGTTCGGTGGTAATAGATTTTTATGCCGCAGGTAATTTGGTAACGAGGATTAACCTCTCTCGACTCCCAGCTCTGTTGCCTAGATTATATGTTGATTGTCTGAAGAAAAAATATCATTAAATTTGTTGAGAAGGGGAGGGTTGGAGGTGGGGGAGGGTGAGGGAGGGAAGGAGGGAGAGAAAGAGGGAGGAGAAAAGACTGACGACCAGGGATGTTTGCTCTGGTGGGGACGAAGCAGACACTAAACAACTTACACTCGTGGTCTGAGCTCGACCGTCACTTGACGAGTGCTTAGCTCAGAGAACACCAGCTGGAGGAATGCGTGGTCTTAGGTCTCATGCTTTAGAGGCCAGTGAATACACTCAGTACACTCAGTACAATGACTTGTCAGGAGGATGATATATTGTCCAATCACTCACCACTCAACCAATGCCAGACTCTCAAGACCCCAGGCTAGAGTATGGGGCCATCTTCGCCATGTTACCCTGTCAGCAGTATGGTACAAAACGCAGTTCTTAGATTTACCTGAACCTCAAACGACCGTAAGTAAAATTTATATTCAATAAAAAGAGTCTCTGGACAAGAATGGCTAATAAATTCTAACGAGAAGCGGTGGGTTGCCGCCTGGCTCACAGATCCCGATGAAGCAACTGGAAATCCTATAATCAACATTGTACTTTGTATATGAGGACCCCCACTCTCACCCCACCACCTCCTGCCTTTAAACCTACGGCACACACACACAAAAAGAACCCTACTAAAAAGGCCTGTGAGGTGGTCTTCGTGCTTGCCTCCCGTCTCTGGCAACATTGTGTGTGATTTATGCGAGCCATGTGTCAGGATAACGGCTGCATTTAGGCTGTAATGACACTTGGTGACACGCAAGCCCAGCCGCCACCAAATGTTGCCAGCACATTCGAGCCGTTACACACCTCCGTGGCGCACCAGCCACTGCTAACTACTGTTGCCAAACATCTCTCGCCGCTCCACCTTTCACGTACCCAAGGAAGATAAAGTTTCAAAGTCAACAAATCCTTACTGCATCGCTCCGCCTTTTTTTTTCCCGTGGCATAAACTTCTCTGATGTACAGGCCTGACGCCTTCATACTCGGTAGCCTTTAATATACGCATGTCTTAAACTACTGTTATTAATTAAGGATAAGAGTTAGAGTGGAGTTTCTTTTATCCTTCATCGACCCATCGAACACCCGCTCCCCGCCCAGTCTACTCAACCAGCTCACACACACACACACACACACACACACACACACACACACACACACACCACACAGGCTCTCTCTGGGAGGTGCTCACAGAGCCATATTACCTTCCCCTCCCACGTTTCTTCTCTCACCCCCTTCCTTTCCCCCTCCCCCTGAACCACTCCCCTGCACTTGCTGGCTCTGAAGAAGAAAGCGTCACTTTCAAGTCTTATGAGAGTCTACCAGCCACACATCCCATGGGTTTAAGGAATAAATTACTAGACTACGTATTATCATATTTTCCACAGCTCATCCAGAACTGTGAAATCGAATCTTTCCTCATCTCCAGGGTCTGCCCAGGCTCGAACACCAGCCATTATGATATCTATATGGCTTCCACAGGCTCTGGGGATGCAAGTGTTTCACCAGGTCCTCCACCATTTTCTGTTCAATAATGAGATCTCGTCACCCCTAAGGCTCTAAGGCAAGTACTACAACAAGGCATTATGGCATCTATGAGACCCCCAGAGGGTGTGGGGATGAGAGGGTTACACCAGGTCTTTCTCGTTGTCTAGGCTTTGAGGCAAATGCTACACCAGGTCTCATGCCGTCGACCTGCTTGTCCTCTGCTAAGACACTAGATCGGGGTCTGGCAGGGCTCCTCCTCCCTGCCCTGTAGGCTCCGCCGGAGAAAATGGTCGAGTGGGACTTTACAAAGTGCACCACTAGCCATGGGGGTATCGAGTACCTCCCACACTAGATGAAGTAATAAAATGGCTTGCCTTATGGCGCATAATAACAGGGCAGGGTTGGATCTCAAATTGAATTATTTCTGAAGTCTCCCCAGGCCAGGGATGTTCACCGCTAAGATAGAAAACACGAGATAAAAACCTGAGATAGTTGGAGGGAATTTTTTGGCATGTGCTATCTCATGCCTCGAGACTAGATCATCGATAGAGGACGCATAACGGCACTCCCTTCCTCCCTCCCTCCCTTCCTCTCTCTCTCTCTCTCTCTCTCTCTCTCTCTGTACCTGAAAAAAATAGAGTAATAATCATTATGAAAGGTAATATAAGAAAATTAGAAATAATAATGAAATGATAGCAATAATACGAATACCTATCATTTCATTATGATAATTGGTACTAGCATTATCATGGCCCGGGGGAATCATCAGCTGACATAACGAGACATTAGAGAAGCAACTGTAAACAACGATAACAAGAACGTCAAGGACAACCTACTGAGTTGTGTTGTGCATCTCCCCGTGGCGACGACCCCCACCTGCTGGGCGGTACTGTGTGGCTGTGTCTCCTGCAGAATCTCCAGACCTCTTGAGCCAGCCAGCTCACTTCTGGACGTCTGCCTTCTCGCTGCTGTAATGAACGAATTAATATAACTCTGCTTCTGTCTTCCCTGTTATTACAATCCATCGCTCCTCCACCAGCCAGCTACAACACCTCTCTTCGAACACAGCTCTGGCACTACAATCCACCATCCCCCTCCTCCAACCTCTTATAACACGTCTTCTCCAGCACAACCCATCCATTCTTGGTATAACAACCCACCACCCCTTCACCAGCCACCTACAACACCTCTCCTCCAGCAGGACTCACAACCCGGCACCGTCGCCTCCATCCCCCCAGCACCTCACTTTAGTAGTTTTCGGTGACAGTTGAAGCCACAGCTCACAGATGGACCTCACTCTCAGTCACATAGGGAGGACTTCGTCTTTACCTTGCAAGCTAATGTTCTCAATAGAGGCATGCACTGAGTCAAGCAGATTCACAGATTTATAGACGATGAAGAATATTTTTCTTGTCATAAAGACACTGAGGTTGAGAATGTCATCCTGTAATTTGCTGTATCCGGACGACGTCTGAGGTTGCAACGCCATATTAAAACTGGATGTATCGCCAGAAGAAGGATGTGAAGAGGGCATGTAGTGAGTACTTGATGAGTTCAAGAACAAATTTCGTGTATATCCAGGTGTCCTGGGTGTTCGCCATGCCTACAAAGCATGGTACAAGGCGGGTGTGTAGCCGGTCCTGCCCCGCAGTCTTCACTCGCTGATATGTCACTGAGAGTTTGGGTTCTAGGATACTTAACCCGCGACGCACGACGGGAAGGTCCTTAAACACGACGAGACGACGCTTGAGTACGATGATGTCGCCCTCGAATTGACCCTTAAGGCCTAAATTTAGGGCAAATCCAGGCCATCCTACCCAGGGGTCACACCGTCGTACTGACAGTCTTGCCTAAGAACTTCACAAGCTCTTCATAACTCACATTGTTCTTATCTTTATCATTACTCAGTTATTATTACTATCATTATTATTATTATTATCATTATTACTATTATTATAATTATTATTATTATTATTATTATTATTATTATTATTATCATTATTATTATTATTATCATTATTATTATTATTATTATTATTATTATTATTATTATTATTATTATTATTATTATTATTATTATTATTAGTATCATTATCATTATTATTATTATTATTATTATTATTATCATCATTATTATTACTATTATCATTATCAGTTATTATCATTATCATTATCATTATTATTATTACTATCATTATTGTTATTATTATCATTATTATCACAATCATTATTATCATCATTATTATTACTATCATCATTATCAGTTATTATTATTATCATTATCATTATTATTATTACTATCATTATTGTTATTATTATCATTATTATCACTATCATTATTATCATCATTATTATTACTATTATCATTATCAGTTATTATTATTATCATTATCATTATTATTATTACTATCATTATTGTTATTATTATCATTATTATCATTATTATCATCATTATTATACAAGGAATGCGAACAATAACAAACCATTTTTTGGGTCTTTGTGATGTGTTCTATGTTGGTGCAAGACATCAGAAACTCAACCATTAGTGTTGTAGGAGCAGAAAGACATACAAATAACTTAAAATAAAATACCTGTAAACCTTGACAAATAAAGTCACTCGTCAACCTGAAGCGAAGCGCTTGTCAAGTCTATCTTTATACGTATTTACGGAGCTGCATTCAGGTATTTCAATCGGTAAACCACTCCAGAAAAAAAGTCTTTTGCCTCATTCGCAACATCACGTCGTTTACCCACGAGATGTGTTCATCATTACGAGTGAAATCAGACACATCTACTCGTTAGTGACTTCACAGATCAAGATTATCAAACCATTTGATCAATTTGAATATTCGTATTACATTATTTTTGTAATTTTTTTTCGATGCGGGATGAGATTGCGACGTAAACCTGGCTCTCATAATACTTGTCTCTGTCTGGGAATCATCTTGGTTGCTTTCCGTTGTGATTTCTCCATTGTGTCTACGTGATTTTTCAAGAAGGTTGATCAAGACTGAGCACAGTATTCCAGATGAGGACGCACCAGTGAAGTGTAATAAAGAGAGGGAATTAGATTCTTATATACTAATACTCTGCCTATAAATTCTAGTATTATTTTCACTGCATCTGTGCTTTGCTCATTTGGCTTTAGTGCATCAGAGAACGTCATACCAGAATCTCTTTTATCAACTCCTTTTTGTAGTTCAACATAATTCCTGCTGTGACTTCTCATCTTTTTTGTTATTACAACCGATGTGTAACAAGTTGTAGGTAACAAAATACTTCTGCCACTTGTGAGCCCAGTGCATCCGTTTGTCTCTGTCAGTTTGAAACTCTTGACATTGAAGTTCTGTTGTAGACTTACTTCCCAGCGTCGTATGGACGTGTTTTTGGTGGACGTTTCTCAGAGCAACCCGTCATCACTGTATACTAAAAAGGGATCGAGTCCCAAGACTGATTCCCACAACTCATTGTTTACGGCCAGTCAACCAATTTTCTGACCACCAGAACCAAACCTCATTTATACCGTGTGACTTAACTATTGCTGGTAACCTTTGATGCAAGACTTTATCAAATGTTTTCTGAAAATCTACCACGATGACATCCTCTGCTTTGATATCACCATACTTGTTCATTATATCATAAAAGACATCACTAAACTGGTTTGTCAGATATGAACGAATTCGGTGAAAACCAGAGGCAAAATCGTTTATCAAGTGATGGTCATGTAAATGATTTACAAAATTGTCTCGTCTGATGGACTCCATACTCCGATCAGTGACTTATTAGCCGTTCGACTATCGATGCTTCAAAGGCAAATCTTTAGTCTTCTGGAACTTCTGTTACTGCAAGGGACTTGTTTAACAGTGAAGCGCTTAACTTTCTTCATTTTCTTTTCTTTCAATATCCACAGGTAAGGATAAATCATCAGGTCCTGCCGTATTACTCACTTTCATTCTTCATAAAGCTGATGTATCTTCAAAGTGTATATCAACATGTAACATGTTCTCATCTCTCAGCCGCTGGGCTGGAGCCGAGACATGAGCTTCAGTGTAAGATATCATGTAAGATCACTGCCATGTCTTCAGTATATTGAAGGCCGGTCTCCGTTTACTGCAACAGCTGGCCAATGACTCTTTCTTGCTTCTAACGTAACTATAACATTCATTAAGGTTTCTTCTTCTGTCTTTCGTAATATCCTCTTTTTGCTGACGTTTATTTTGATGAACAGGTTTTTAGTTTTCTACAAAGTTTTATTCAATTATATGAGCCACACTTCTCCCTGAGCTTCTCACTTCAAGTTTTTTTTCCTCATCAGTTAGTCTGTATTTCACTGTTCCGCCATTTTGGTCTAGTTCTGGAAAACGACTGTCTAATACACACTGGCAAGCGTGTTCCTTCCACCTGTTAAAGTGTCTTACTGAAGCTGGGATACTTATGTAATCATATAGTTATCACCTTCGTTTCTAAAACAACACAGTGACAATAGTTCACTAGAAGCTCCTCTGATCTTTCTCTGATCCCCTCATGGTTCTTACATGACAAATACAACGCTTAGCATCGTCGGCTGCATCATCATCATCCTGGCACTTGGTTAATAAAATCGTACAGGCCGGAGGTAGTTGCTGGTGGAGAACCCCTCCAGCTGATCCTGGATGATCGAGTCATAGACCAGCCTGACCCTACGTTCCTTGTCCTCACCACCATCCAAAACCTGGAAAACAATTTCCAATGTTACTGGCAACAAAGGCATACGTTTGAAAAGTTTTCAGTAACTCATCACACGATTTCGAAACGTAGGATGATCTGCGCCGGAGACAGCGCTGCGTGTGGTGACGTCAGCAGCCCACTCCCTGGCAGCATATCTACCCTGTGGGTCAGATGATCTATTTCATCGATAGATCTGGTTACCTTCTCCACAAACCGTCCGCTCTGGCACAGTGTATTGCGATACTAACGCGCACACACACACACACACACACACATATATATATATATATATATATATATATATATATATATATATATATATATATATATATATATATATATATATATATATATATATATATATATATATATATATATATATATATATATATATATATACATATATATATATATATATATATATATATATATGTATATATATATATATACGCACCACGCGTACATCTACATATGTACACGTACATACTTGTATATATATACACATACGCATATGTATACAAATGTACCTATTCATACTTCCTCGCCGCCATACATCCTTGACGCCAACCCGCCCCTCAGGAAACAGCATAGATATATGGAAAAAAGAATAAAATGATAACATATACATTTTCCTTCCCTCCCCCCACAACCGATCGCCACCCCCTGCGTCAGCAAGGTAGTACTAAGAAACAGATGAAGAAAGGCCATAGCCATTCGCAACCATACTCGAGCTGCCATGTGTAATGCACCGAAACCACAGCTTCCTATCCACATCGAGGCCTCACAGACCTTTCCATGGTTTATCTCAGACTTATCATATGCTCCGGTTCAGTCCATTGACAGCACGTTGATCCCGGTATACCACATCGTCCCAATTTACTCTATTCCGTGCATGCCTCTCATCCTCCTGCATGTTCAAGCCCCGAACGCTCAAAATATTTTTTACTTCATCCATCCTCCTCCAATTGGGTCTCCTGCTTTTCCTTGTTCCCTTCGCTTCTGACGCATATATCCTTTTGGTCAACTTTCCCTCACTCATTCTCTACATATGTGCAAACTATTTCAACACACCCTCTTCTGCTCTCTCTACTACGCTCTTTTTACTACCACACATATCTATTTGTTTTCATTACTTACTCGATCAGACCAATGCACACCACATATTGTCCTCAGACATTTGATTTCCAACACATCCACCCTCCTCCGTACAACTCTATCGATAGCCCATGTCTCGCAGCCATAAAATATTGTTGGAAATACTATTTCTTCAAACATACCCATTTTTGCTCTCCGGGATAACGTTCTCTCCTTCCACACATTTTTCATCGTCCCAGATCCTTCACTCTTTCCCCACTCCATGGGTCCATTCGCTGCTAAGTCCACTCCCAGGTATCAAAAACACTTCACTTCATTCAATTTTTCTCCTTTCAAACTCTCATCCCAATTAACTTGTTCCTTAACCCTGCTGAACCTTATAACATTGCTTTAATTCACATTTACCCTCAATTTTCCCCTTTCACACACTCTTTTTAGCTCAGTCACCAACTTCAACAGTTTTTCACTCGAATCAACCAACAGTGCTGTATAAGCAGAAATCAACAACTTACTCCATACTCTCCCCTCTCTCCAAGATTCTTCCATTTACCTCTCTCACAACCCCATCCATAAACAAATTAACCAACCATGGTGGCATCTCACACTCCTGTCGCAGACCGACCTTCACTGGGAACCAATCACCCTCCGCTCTTCCTACTCGCACACGTGCCCTATACCCTTGGTAAAAACTTCTCACAGCTTCTAGCAGCTGACATCCCACATCATATTCTCTTAAGACCTTCCACAAAGTATCTCTACCAACCCTATCATATGCCTTCTCTTGGTCTGTAAATGCTACATACAAATCCAACTGTTTTTCTAAATATATCTTATATGCATCCTTTGAAGTAAACACCTGATCATACATCCTTTACCACTTCTGAAACCACACTGCTCTTCCCCAGTCAGATGATCTGTACATGCCTTCACCTTTCAATCAATTTCCTCCATACAGTCTACAACGTACACCCAACAAACTTATTCCTCTGTAGTTTGAACACTCACCTTTATCTCCTTTGCCTTTATACAATGGCATTGTACATTCATTCCACCAGTCCTCAGGCACCTCATCCTGATCAATACACAGCATATATCTTTGCCAACCAATCAACAACATATTCACCCTCTCTCTTGATAAATTCAGATGCAATATCATCCACTTTAGCCGCATTGCAGCATTTCATCTTCCGTAGGCTTTCACCACCTCTCCTTTCTTCACAAAACCACTCCCCACGACTTTCGCTTCACACGCTACCCCGACTCAAACATCCTATATCTGCCACTCTATCATCAAGCACATCTAACAATACTTCAAAATACTCATTCCATCTCCTTCTCACTTCATCACTACCTGTTATCACTTCCCTCTTTGCCCCCTTCACTGATGTTCCCGTTTCTTCTCTTGTCTTTTGCACATTATTTACTTCCTTCCAAAACATCTTTTCATCCTCACTAAATTTTAATGATCTCTCACCCCAACTCTCATTCGTCCTCTTTTCCAACCCTTGCACCTTCCTCTTGACCTCATGCTGCTTTCTCTTATACATTCCTCAACCATTTGCGCTTTTTCCCTGTAAGTACCACCCAAATGCTCCTCTTTTATCTTCATTAGCAACATTACTTCATAGCAACACTCACTACCCTTTCTAATCTGCCCACCTCCTATCTCTCGCATCTCTTGCCCATGCGTTCACTGCTTTCCTCAGTACCTCCCATTTCTCTCCCACACCCCTCGCATCATTTACTCTCACATTTTGCCATTCCACACTAAGCTTTTGCTAGTATTTCTTCATACAAGTTTCCTCTCCAAGCTCACTTACTCTCACCACTCTTCAGTCCAACATGCTTTTCCTCCTTTTCGAAAACCTCTATAAATCTTTACCCTCGCCACGACAAGACAGTAATTAGACATCCGACCAGCTGCCCCTCTCAGCATATTTACATTCAGAAATCTCTTTTACACGCCTCTCAATTAATGTGTAATATAGTATTGCCCGTTGATCATCTCTCCTACTTACATACACATAATTGCGTATATCCCAATTTTAACCAAGTATTCCCAATCACTAGTCATTTTTTCGTCCACAACTCCACAAGCTCTTCATCATTTCCGTTAATGACACTGAATATTCTATGAATCCCAATCATACCCTCAACTGCCACGTTATCCACCTTCGCATCTAAATCACGCATCACTAATACTCGGTCTCGTATATCAAAAGTGCTGAAACGTTCTCTCAGCTGCTCCCAGAACACTTGTCTCTAATGATTTTTCTCTTAATATCCAGGTGCATAAGCACCAGTAATCACCCATCTCTCCCATCCACTTTCAAATGTACCCTCATCCATCTAGAATTTACTTTCTTACACACTATCATACTCTCCCAAGATTCCTGCTTCAAGAGTATTGTTACCCCTTCCTTTGCTCTTCTCTCATCAACCCCTGACTTTACTCGTAAGACATTTCCAAACCATTCTTCCCCTTAACCTTTGAGCTTTGTTTCAAGAGCCAGAACATCCAGGTTTCTTTATTTATACATATATATATATATATATATATATATATATATATATATATATATATATATATATATATATATATATATATATATATATATATATATATATTCTTTCTTTCTTTCATACTATTCGCCATTTCCCGCATTAGCGAGGTAGCGTTGAGAACAGAGGACTGGGCCATTGAGGGAATATCCTCACCTGGGCCCCTTCTCTGTTCCCTCTTTTGGAAAATTAAAAAAAAATATATATATATATATATATATATATATAGATAGATAGATAGATAGATAGATAGATAGATTTAGTGATTCAACCTTTTTTCCTCTCTTCAGTCTTGATCAGTCTACAGCAAACTCTCCTCGTAATAAAGCAGCTTCTTCCTAAACTTTGGTCCTCACCAACTCTAGTTTGGATGATTCCACGTCTAATCCCCCTCTTCCCTACCTACCTCCTCCCACTGAGCCCCTCTCTTATATTAATCTTGTGTAAGGTCTTGCAAGTAGTCTCCCTGTGGACGAGGCGTGTGGCCCTAATGGCATACTCTCTCGACTTCTAAGGGCGTGTGCCTCCAAGCTCACGTAGGTCCTCGCTCGCCTATCTCATCTCAGTCTGAGAGTCCTGACTTTTCTCTCTTCATGGAATCATGCCCAGACGCAGCCCAGTACTAAGAAGGAGACCTTTCTAACCTCTACAATTATCGCCCCCATCTTTCTCACTTTATGCTATCGCTAGAATCTGAAACTCCCCCAAACTATTGCTTTCTCCAACACTGAGCATCTCATTACCTTCCCTCACATCGCCAATACGGCTTTCATGACCTGACAGTAGTGCTCCTCAAGGCTCTCTCCTGCTGCTTACCCTCATTTTTTTCTGAAAAATTCTGTCTACAGCCTCCAGCCGTATTCATCAGTGGGCCGATGATTCTTCACTACGCACTCCAACTTTCTTTCCAGTCTCTCCTGACTCCAGTGCTCTTTACTTTTTCTTGCACCAAACATATCTTCTCTCTTAGCCAGAGTGGAATCAATAGCTTCTTGCCTCACTAACTCTCATGATATCATATATCTTCAACTATCCTCGTAAGTGATGTTGCAACCTTCTCGCTTTTCTGCACATATTTCGACCAGTACTCTCAAGAGCTTTTCTTTTTTCTATTTTTTTGTGTGTATGTTCAACTCATTGGTTTGGAAGTGGCTACTGTTTGCCATAGACTCTGAGTGGATACCAGCCACAGTAGGATTAACTGTCATGATATCACCCTCATGCTTCGAACATTCATGCTATGGAATTCAATTCCTTGTTTTGTCTTTATCTCTGTAATTCTTTAACCTTTAAAAAATCTGCACTGATGATACAGCACTGATGGCGAATTTGAGTGAAGTACTTTTAAAGTTGGTGACTAACTTTGGAAGAGAGTAAATCTGAATAAAAGCAAGGTTGTTAGGTTTAGCAGGGTTGAGGGACATATTAGTTGGGGTTGAGTTTGAATGAATAAAAATTGGAGGAAGGGAAATGTTCTAGGTACCTGAGAGTGGACATGGTGGCGAATTGAACCATGGAAGAGGAACCGAATCAGAAGAAGCGCGAGGGGGCGGAGGTTCTGGGAGCACTGAAGAATATGTGGAAAGAGAGGTCGTTGTCTGGGAGGGCAAAAATATAGATGCGGGGCATGGGCTATAAATGATGATATGCGGACGAGGGTGGATGTTTTAGAAGTTAAATGTATAGGGACAATATGTGGAGTGAAGTAGTTTGATCGAGTAAATAATAAAAAGGTAACAGAGATGTGTAGTGATAAGAAGAGTGTGGATGAGAAAGCTGTAGAGGGGATGCTAAATAGTTTGGGCATTCGTAGCGAATGAGTGAGGGGATACTAACAAAAAGGATATATGTGTCTGAAGTCGAGGGAACAAGAAGTGGGAAGATCAAATTTGGAGATGGAAAGATGGAGTAAAAAGATTTTGGATGATAAGGAACCTGAACATATAGAAAGGTGAAAGGCGTGGACGGGATAGAGTGAACTGGAACGATGAGGTATACAGAAGTCAACGTACTGTCGGTGCTGAACCAGGGCATGTAAAACGTCTGGGGTAAACCATGGAACGTTCTGTGGGGCCTGAATGTGGATAGGGCGCTGTGGTTTCGTGCGTTACACATGACATATAGAAAATGGATGTGAGCGAATGCAGCCTTTCTTCCTCTGTTCCTGACGCTAATTCGCTAACTCGAAAAACAGCGCTCAAGTATAATATATATATATATATACACACCTAGGGATAGTGGAGAAAGAATACTGCCTACGAATTCCCTGCGCGCTATAGAATGTGACTTGATAGGGGCGGGAGCGGGTGTTTACATGAGTTTGCATGAGAAAGACAGACAACAGGAGACCTGTTTGGCCCACGATTGGGTTGTCTGAACCAAAAAATGAAACATGATTAAACTTGACGCGAAGAATTTAGTTCCACTCAGTACTTTTTTAAGCCATAACCGACTCCCCGCTGCTGCACATTACCCTTCTTGTGTCCCCGTTACTGCTGTCGTTTATACGTTTATTTCTGGCGTTTTCCTCAGAGTATACCTGAATTTATGAAATATTTGTCTAAACGACTTTTGAAGGTACTTATAGTTTTAGCATTTACTACGCCTGACAGTAACTTATTCCAGTACTCAACAAACCTATAGGAAAAGTAGCTTTTTCCCACGTCCGTGCTACATCTTTTAGCCTTGAGTTGTACTCCATTTGTCCTGTTAACCGTAGTTTCATGTACATCGGAAAGATGCTCGTGGTTGACCACATCGAACTTGCTCAGAATTTTGAACACTTGGATTAAGTTGTCTCGAAGTCCTCCCTTCCTGTATTACTTTCCCTAAAGAAAGAACAGAACAAGGAGGCAAGAGAGGTTTTCCCCTCAAAGGCTCTGTCATCCGTTCTTGACGCTACCTTGCTGACGAGGGAAATGGAGAGAGAGAGAGAGAGAGAGAGAGAGAGAGAGAGAGAGAGAGAGAGAGAGAGAGAGAGAGAGAGAGAGAGATGATATATATATATATATATATATATATATATATATATATATATATATATATATATATATATATATATATATATATATATATATATATATATATTTTTTTTTTTTTTTGCTTTGTCGCTGTCTCCCGCGTTTGCGAGGTAGCGCAAGGAAACAGACGAAAGAAATGGCCCAACCCACCCCCATACACATGTATATACATACGTCCACACACGCAACTATACATACCTACACAGCTTTCCATGGTTTACCCCAAACGCTTCACATGCCTTGATTCAATCCACTGACAGCACGTCAACCCCGGTATACCACATCGCTCCAATTCACTCTATTCCTTGCCCTCCTTTCACCCTCCTGCATGTTCAGGCCCCGATCACACAAAATCTTTTTCACTCCATCTTTCCACCTCCAATTTGGTCTTCCTCTTCTCCTCGTTCCCTCCACCTCCGACACATATATCCTCTTGGTCAATCTTTCCTCACTCATTCTCTCCATGTGCCCAAACCATTCCAAAACACCCTCTTCTGCTCTCTCAACCACGCTCTTTTTATTTCCACACATCTCTCTTACCCTTACGTTACTTACTCGATCAAACCACCTCACACCACACATTGTCCTCAAACATCTCATTTCCAGCACATCCATCCTCCTGCGCACAACTCTATCCATATATATATATATATATATATATATATATATATATATATATATATATATATATATATATATATAATATCAGGAGGGAATTTCTAACATTGCAGGATATCAGAAGATGAAGTGTCCGGCATAAGGACAAATATATTCATATAAGTAAGATAATGATTATATTACCACGAATAACTGGCGGTGCGATCCATTATTGATAGACGTAAGTGTGAACACGAAATTCTTTGACAGGTTGAGTGTCAGTCCTGTAATAAAAGACAGTATACGACGATGAATTATTATTACAATATCATTATCATCAGTGCTGGACATTACATTATTACCAGGGCCAAAATGGAGGATCATTGATGAACTTACTGGTTGACTTAGCGCCAGCACGACAATACTGACACTATAGAAACCCACGTTGTTGCCATGGTTGTCAAAGTTATGAAAATACGTCTGCTTTTATCTTTGACCCCTGACTATAACTGAAAAGGTTTATTCTCCAGCACGAAGACGAGAGAGATGTTTTCTAATCCCTGTAGCCATTAGTATCCTTCCTCAGTTCCTGCAGGATCAGTGTCCTGCAACAGCCCTGCATGATCAACGAACTGCAATACCAGCAGTTATTTAGTTGCAAAATTCGTGTACAACAAAGCAAGTTTTATCGCTCATGCTGAGATATTTAAAGACTTTCATAGATGCACAAGTCATACTAATTATTGAAATTAATTTTGCAGTCATGATCATTAAACTTCAGACACTGGGGAACATTCTGAACAAAGTGAAAAACAACACTGATTACAACATCCCCATATGGTTACTTCAGAGACCACAGGTATCGTAAAGACATTCATCGCTATCTGATCTGGACCAAGTAGGTCCTGCGAAGACGCCCAAGAAATGCCTTACACACCATGGGACAATTGCAGGAGATTCCTAAACCTCTGCAAAGACTACTGGAGGAGCGAGAAAGATCCCACGGCTACTACACAGGTCAAACAGAGAATGCAAAGACTCCTCTAGTGATTCAAATCATATTATTAAGACCCTAGTCCCATGAGCACGATAGGACGACCCTTGAGCACGAAGATACGACCTTAGTGGCATGACCCTTGCTGCCCTTTGGCGATGCTGACGTAGCTGTTGACCTGACTCTCAATGTTTTGATTAAAGACAACACCGTCGGCGGTACGTGAGGGTCGTGTGGTCGTACACAAGAGCTTTTGAGGATGCGCACTGCCAGTAACACAGACACCACAACTCGTGCACAAAGACACTACAACCAGACAACAAAAACACCACAACCAGACCACAAAGACACCGCGACCATTGCACGAAGCCACCACAGCCAGTGCACAAATACACTATAACAAGATCACAAAGACACCACAACCAGAGCACAAAGACACCACAACCAGAGCACAAAGACAGAACAACCAAGCTATGAAGACATCACAACCAGTGCACAAAGAAACCACAACCAGTACACAAAGTCAACGCAATTAGATCAGACAGACACCGCAACCAGATGTACATTGAGGCCATAACCAGAGCACAAAGTCCTTACCCATCATGAAGACATCTTTGTTATTGTGAAGATTTAATTTCTATCACTGACAACATTATTGTTGTAAACACTGCCCGGTCCGGCACCCACCATGACAAACCCACATCTCCCTCACCATCCAAACACTGTACCAATCACTGTACCAAACACCGTACCAATCACTGTACCAAACACTGTACCAAATACTGTACCAAACACTACCAAACACTGTACCAATCACTGTATCAAACACTGTACCAAACACTGTATCAAACACTGTACCAAACACTGTACCAAACACTGTATCAAACACTGTATCAAACACTGTACCAAACACCGTACCAATCACTGTATCAAACACTGTACCAAACACTGTATCAAACACTGTACCAAATACTGTACCAAACACTGTACCAAACACTGTACCAAACACTGTATCAAACACTGTACCAAACACTGTACCAAACACTGTATCAAACACTGTACCAAACACTGTACCAATCACTGTATCAAACACTGTACCAAACACTGTACCAATCACTGTATCAAACACTGTACCAAACACCGTACCAATCACTGTACCAAACACTGTACCAATCACTGTATCAAACACTGTACCAAACACTGTACCAAACACCGTACCAATCACTGTATCAAACACTGTACCAATCACTGTATCAAACACTGTACCAAATACTGTACCAAACACTGTATCAAACACTGTACCAATCACTGTATCAAACACTGTACCAATCACTGTATCAAACACTGTACCAATCACTGTATCAAACACTGTACCAAACACTGTATCAAACACTGTACCAATCACTGTACCAAACACTGTATCAAACACTGTACCAAACACTACCAAACACTGTACCAATCACTGTATCAAACACTGTACCAAATACTGTACCAAACACTACCAAACACTGTACCAAACACTGTACCAATCACTGTATCAAACACTGTACCAAATACTGTACCAAACACTGTACCAATCACTGTATCAAACACTGTACCAAACACTGTATCAAACACTGTACCAAACACCGTACCAATCACTGTACCAAACACCGTACCAATCACTGTATCAAACACTGTACCAATCACTGTATCAAACACTGTACCAAACACTGTACCAAATACTGTACCAAACACTGTACCAATCACTGTACCAAACACTACCAAACACTGTACCAAACACTGTACCAATCACTGTACCAAACACCGTACCAATCACTGTACCAAACACTGTATCAAACACTGTACCAAACACCGTACCAATCACTGTATCAAACACTGTACCAAACACTGTATCAAACACTGTACCAATCACTGTACCAAACACTACCAAACACTGTACCAATCACTGTATCAAACACTGTACCAAATACTGTACCAAACACTGTACCAATCACTGTACCAAACACCGTACCAATCACTGTATCAAACACTGTACCAATCACTGTACCAAACACCGTACCAATCACTGTACCAAACACTACCAAACACTGTACCAATCACTGTATCAAACACTGTACCAATCACTGTACCAAACACTGTACCAATCACTGTATCAAACACTGTACCAATCACTGTATCAAACACTGTACCAATCACTGTATCAAACACTGTACCAATCACTGTATCAAACACTGTACCAATCACTGTACCAAACACTGTACCAAACACTGTATCAAACACTGTACCAAACACTGTATCAAACACTGTACCAATCACTGTATCAAACACTGTACCAATCACTGTATCAAACACTGTACCAATCACTGTACCAAACACTGTATCAAACACTGTACCAAACACTGTACCAATCACTGTATCAAACACTGTACCAATCACTGTACCAAACACTGTACCAATCACTGTACCAAACACTGTACCAAACACTGTATCAAACACTGTACCAAACACTGTACCAATCACTGTACCAAACACTGTACCAATCACTGTATCAAACACTGTACCAAACACTGTACCAATCACTGTACCAAACACTACCAAACACTGTACCAAACACTGTATCAAACACTGTACCAATCACTGTATCAAACACTGTACCAAACACTGTATCAAACACTGTACCAATCACTGTATCAAACACTGTACCAAATACTGTACCAAACACTACCAAACACTGTACCAATCACTGTACCAAACACTGTATCAAACACTGTACCAAATACTGTACCAAACACTGTACCAAACACTGTATCAAACACTGTACCAAACACTGTACCAATCACTGTACCAAACACTGTATCAAACACTGTACCAATCACTGTACCAAACACTGTATCAAACACTGTACCAAACACTACCAAACACTGTACCAAACACTGTATCAAACACTGTACCAATCACTGTACCAAACACTACCAAACACTGTACCAAACACTACCAAACACTGTACCAATCACTGTATCAAACACTGTACCAATCACTGTATCAAACACTGTACCAAACACTGTATCAAACACTGTACCAAATACTGTACCAAACACTGTACCAATCACTGTACCAAACACTGTATCAAACACTGTACCAAATACTGTACCAAACACTGTATCAAACACTGTACCAAATACTGTACCAAACACTGTATCAAACACTGTACCAAATACTGTACCAAACACTGTATCAAACACTGTACCAAATACTGTACCAAACACTGTATCAAACACTGTACCAAATACTGTACCAAACACTGTATCAAACACTGTACCAATCACTGTATCAAACACTGTACCAAATACTGTACCAAACACTGTATCAAACACTGTACCAAATACTGTACCAAACACTGTACCAAACACTGTACCAATCACTGTATCAAACACTGTACCAATCACTGTATCAAACACTGTACCAAATACTGTACCAAACACTGTACCAAATACTGTACCAAACACTGTACCAATCACTGTATCAAACACTGTACCAAACACTACCAAACACTGTACCAATCACTGTACCAAACACTGTACCAAACACCGTACCAATCACTGTACCAAACACTGTACCAATCACTGTACCAAACACCGTACCAATCACTGTACCAAACACTGTACCAATCACTGTACCAAACACTGTACCAAATACTGTACCAAACACTACCAAACACTGTACCAAACACTGTACCAATCACTGTATCAAACACTGTACCAAACACTGTATCAAACACTGTACCAATCACTGTACCAAACACTGTACCAAACACTGTACCAAACACTGTACCAAACACTGTACCAAACACTGTACCAAATACTGTACCAAACACTGTACCAATCACTGTACCAAACACTGTATCAAACACTGTACCAAACACTGTACCAAACACCGTACCAATCACTGTACCAAACACTGTATCAAACACTGTACCAAATACTGTACCAAACACTGTACCAAACACCGTACCAATCACTGTATCAAACACTGTACCAAACACTGTACCAAACACTGTACCAAACACTGTACCAATCACTGTACCAAACACTGTACCAAACACTGTACCAATCACTGTACCAAACACTGTATCAAACACTGTACCAAACACTGTACCAATCACTGTACCAAACACTGTACCAAACACTGTACCAAACACTGTATCAAACACTGTACCAATCACTGTACCAAACACTGTATCAAACACTGTACCAAACACTGTACCAATCACTGTACCAAACACTGTACCAAATACTGTACCAAACACTGTACCAATCACTGTACCAAACACACACACACACACACACACATTTTATATATAATATATATATATATATATATATATATATATATATATATATATATATATATATATATATATATATGTGTGTGTGTGTACATATACACAAAATGGGGGATAGGGTATTCAGTCATGTGAATGGGAATGTTGAGCAGTTTGAGGGTTGTGTGCTAAAAAAGGAATGGTGAGTTGAAAAATCTTGTTTAAAAGAGAGACATTCATAAGTAAACGTGAGTCATTAAGACAAATGGTAAGAAGGCATTGCTGGACAACGCACTAAATGACTGGCGTGCAAGAGAGAGGCTCTTGGATGTGAATGTGCTAGCTGGTGGGAAGTCTTATCATTACTTAGTAGAGGCGGTGGTTAAGATTTATATATGCTTAAGGAAAAGAGGAAATGAAATCGATGAGAAGAGTATGGTGAAAGTATGTGAGCTAGTAAAAGAGGCTTGCGTGAAGAGAAACGAAGAGAGTTTGAGAGTAGAATAGCAAAATGTGAGAGTAAATGAAGCTAGGACAGTGGGTGATGAATGGGAAGTGATTAGGGAAGCAGTGTTGGTATATGCGAGAGAAGATGGGAGGTGGGCAGGTGAGAAAGGGTAATGACTGTTAGGATGACGAAGTCAATTTGCCGGTGAAAGAGACGAGAGAGGTGTATGAGCGATGCTTGCAGGGTCGTAGTACTAGTGAGTAGGAAATGTACAAGAGAAAGCGGCAGGAGGACAATAAGCTGCAAGGGCTGTGAAAGAGTGTAAATGCGAGTTGGAGTGATTGAGTATCAGCGAACTTCGAGAGGATAAGAATTTCTTTTGGAAGGAGGTTAATAGTGTGAGAAGAACAAGTGAACAAATGGGAATAACGATAAAGGGAGCAAAGCGGGCAGTGGTATCAGCTAAAGTAGAGGTGAAGAGGAGATGGAGTAAGTAGTGTTTGATGAAAGGGTGGCAGATAGAAGGTTTTTAGGTTGGGGAGAGATGCGAAGAGAGAGTCATGCCAAGAGGTTTGGTGAGACAAGAAAAGGTGGTGAAAGTCTTGCATAAATGTGGCTGTAATAGATGGATGAAAGAGGATGACTGTGCTGTTGATTGGTTAGTTAGGATTTTCAGTGTACGTATGGATGATCATGTTGAGGTGACTGAGGATTGGCGGAATGCATGTATAGTGCCACTGTACAAAGGCAAAGTAAATAATAGAGGTATAAGTTTACTCAGTGCGCCTGGTAAGTTGTGTGGGAGAATGGTGATTGAGAGGGTAGTGGCATGCACGGACCATCAGACTGGGGAAGAACAAATGCGGTTTCAGGAGTGGTAGAAGATGAATGGATCTGGTGTTTGCTTTGAAGAATGTGTGAGTATGTGGCACTTTTGGATCTGGAGAAAGCATACGACAGGGTTGATTGAGATGCTTTGTGGAAGGTGTTACGAATATATGATGTGGGAGGAAAGCTAGAAGTAGTAGAGAATTTTATCAAGAGATTTTGGCGTGTGCACGAATAGGTAGCGAGGAGAGTGATTGGTTCCTGGTGAAGGCGGGTTTGCAGTAGGCAAGTGTGATGTTACCGTGGCTGCTCACTCTGTATGTGGAGGGGATGGTAAGGGAAGTCAGTGCTTAGATTTATAGGAGCTAGGTAGATCTACAGTCTGGCAGGGGTGGCGTTGATAAGGAAATGAGGCACTTGCTGTTTGCTGTTGAAACGGCACTGGCGGTAGATTCGTGAGAAACTGTGAAAATTGGGTTCTGAGTTTGAGAGAGTGTGTGAAAGGATAATATTCGGAGGAATTATGAATAAAAGAAAGGTCATTAGGTTTACCCCTGGAGAGAGGCTGGTTAGTTCGGGTATGAGTTCGAATGGAGGAAACTTTGGGGAAGGGAAGTGTTGCAGTTGTCGGCAAGTGGACATGACAGTAAATGGAACCATGGGAGATGAAGTGAGTCACAGGGTAGGTGAGGAGGTGAAGGTTCTGGGAACACTGACGAATGTTTGGAAAGAGAGGTCATTATCTGGGAGGACGAAGATGAGCTTGTATGGAGGCATGATAGTCCCGACGATGTTGTATGGATGCGAGGCATGGGTTATAGTTGAGAATATACAGAAGCGGGTGAATGTGTTGGGAGTCAGTGTCTCAGCACAATATGTGGTGTGAGATGGTTTGATCGAGTAAGTAACAAAATGGTAAGTGGCAGGTGTGGTAATAAGAAGAGTATGGTTGAAAGGGCTGAAGAGGGTGTACTGAAGCGGTATGGATATATGGAGAGAACGACTGAAGACCGATTGACTGAGAGGGTTTATGTGTCACAAATGGAGAGGACAAGGGGAAAGGCGAGACCGAAATGGATGTGGAAGGAAAGAGTGGAAAAGGTTTTGAGTACTTGGGTCCCGACAAAAAGGAGGGTGTAAGGCGTATAGGGGATAGAGTGAACTGGAGCAATGTTTTGTACAAGGGGCGACGTGCTGGCAATGGACTGAAGAAGAGCAAAGGCAGGAGCGCTACTGCTTGGCTATGATCGCCCCTAATAGGGTAATGACTAGCAGTAGCGCTCCCGCCTGTTGCACAAGGGTCCCGGGTTCGATTCTGGGTGTTGGAGGTTTGTGTTCTATAAAGGTGCGCGCTCATATGCACTTTGTTCGTATATATATATATATATATATATATATATATATATATATATATATATATATATATATATATATATATATGTGTGTGTGTGTGTGTGTGTGTGTGTGTGTGTGTTTTCATTCTTTTTCTTCTTGCTCTCTTATGTTTGCTAGGACGGCACGGGCAACTGAGGCCCTATTCATGTCTATGTCATCAACTCCATACAACATACATAAACCCTAGTCTGAGCCAGGTACCTATTCTATCGACCAACCTCTAGGGATCAATGAACGGCTGGATCGACTGTGAGCCAAATGCAGCAATCAGGATTCGAACCTACGCGCTCGACCCTGGGTGGTCCGTGAATGCTCTACTGTCAGGAACTCTAACCGCATAGGAATAGGAGGATGCTCCTTCGATACCCTATACATAGAGTTACACACCTGTTAGTAATCTGAATATCAACAAGATCATTTGCAGGAGGACCTGATACAGTTGTGTTGTATATGCATCGTCCCAACACAGACAACTTCATTTGACAACTGTTTGATAATGTTTGACGTATGATCATCTGAAGAAATCCTGTTCTCGAGACCAGATTATTGTCTTGAATTCTATAATTTTTTGCTTCTCCAGCACATGTCTTAACCATTATATATATATATATATATATATATATATATATATATATATATATATATATATATATATATATATATATATATATATATATATATATATATATATATATATATATATATATATATATATATATATATATATATATATATATATATATATATATATATATATATATATATATATATATATATATATAATGATTCAAGAAAACAGGTATACATGGCCGAGTATCGTTCACTCGAAGCAAAGAATCGAAAAGAAGTATGGAGGTTCATTGAATCACAGAAGTATTGGATCACGGTTCCATAGACGACACCTCAACTTGTGTCCATGGCTGGGAAATCCGTGTAACCTGTTGAGACTCTGGGGTGTCTGACGCAAGGGTCAGAGTGACTGACATTAAAGTTTAAGGATTAAGTTGTTTCTGGGTGAGTTGCCAGGAAGGGTTCAAGGGACTGTTGAATTATTCGTCAGGAAGGTCGTTCGGAGACCTTTTCCATCCGTACTTCCGGAGTCGTCCAAGGTGAACTAGACGCATTTTAGGACGACTACCTGAGATTTGATTGGCTGTCCTGACCAGCCATGTCACGTGTGTCCAAGTCCACTTAGTGTGTCAGATGTGCGGTTTTATGTACGTGAATGTCCACCAACTGTGACAGTTGGACGTGTTATGTACGTGGTTATCTAACCAAGGTTTTAAGTTGGTATGCGCGTCAATGTGCGTTACCGTGTATGAGATAAGTGTAACATACGTTATAATGTTCATATGTAGAAAGAGGATTGAGCTCTCATGGTGTTGACATTGTACCTGGGAATACATACATAATCTCCGTTGGTACACTCAATACACTAGGTACACCTAATATTCTAGGCACACACTACACACTACCTAAGTACACCTACTATTCTATTGATGCACCTGTACATTAGTTACTAGATACACGTAGTAATCCAAGTATGTACATCCCCTGGTCTCAGTTACACCTTAAAATCTCTCCTCGGTACGACGCACTTTCTACTGAGGCACATCACACATTCTACCTGGACCAACACACTCCATCTCGATTCTTCTGTAGCTCTATCCTGTATATTTCTACAAACACCTTAACCACACGTATATCGTCAGTGTTCAACACACAAGAACACAGTCGGCCTCTGGATATAGCAGCTTCAGCACTTCAGAACGGCTGTATATCAAAATGGAGTGTCACGTCTCAAGTAATGATGGCTCGCATATCAAGTGGCACTTGCCTGTTGATATAATGTTCCTTGTGATAGCATGTAAAGGCTGGCATACCAAGCTAACTTATCTGGAGGTACGAATTCAGACGCCTCGGTTAAGCCAGTCATGCACATCTCACACTTCTCAGGCTACACTGCTCCAGCCAGGCACATCTCACACTCACCAGGCTACACTGCTCCAGCCAGGCACATCTCACACTCACCAGGCTACACTGCTCCAGCCAGGCACATCTCACACTCACCAGGCTACACTGCTCCAGCCAGGCACATCTCACACTCACCAGGCTACACTGCTCCAGCCAGGCACATCTCACACTCACCAGGCTACACTGCTCCAGCCAGGCACATCTCACACTTCTCAGGCTACACTGCTCCAGCCAGGCACATCTCACACTCACCAGGCTACACTGCTCCAGCCAGGCACATCTCACACTCACCAGGCTACACTGCTCCAGCCAGGCACATCTCACACTCACCAGGCTACACTGCTCCAGCCAGGCACATCTCACACTTCTCAGGCTACACTGCTCCAGCCAGGCACATCTCACACTCACCAGGTTGCACTGCTCCAGCCAGGCACATCTCACACTCACCAGGCTACACTGCTCCAGCCAGGCACATCCCACACTCACCAGGCTACACTGCTCCAGTCAGGCACATCTCACACTCACCAGGCTACACTGCTCCAGCCAGGCACATCTCACACTCACCAGGCTACACTGCTCCAGCCAGGCACATCTCACACTCACCAGGCTACACTGCTCCAGTCAGGCACATCTCAAGCTCACCAGGCTACACTGCTCCAGTCAGGCACATCTCACACTCACCAGGCTACACTGCTCCAGTCAGGCACATCTCACACTCACCAGGCTACACTGCTCCAGCCAGGCACATCTCACACTCACCAGGCTACACTGCTCCAGCCAGGCACATCTCACACTCACCAGGCTACACTGCTCACTTGTAAAAGACTCAACTTATTCCTGATACCTGAGGCCAGTTTTGGAGACTTGTGTGCACCTCCACAGCTCGGTCTGGGACCAGACTGCACTCCCTTCTCCCCCTCCTCCTCAGGGCAGTCAGGCAATCTGAGGCAGCGTCCTGCAGCCTAGATAATAGCACCATCCAGAAATCGTAAAGTGTGATCAATGAAAATTAACACTAGACTTCACCACTACTGTTCACTTTCAAAACATTCACGAACGCTAATTACTGGTGTTCATTACGTAATACATGAGGTGACTTGAGTAATACACAGGAAGAACTGGTATAATACACAAGATTGACTTGTGCAATATACAGGGGGCACTGGTGTAATACGCAGGGGTGACTAGTGTAATTAAACACACACCAAGTATATAATCGGACCCATGTACAGTATAAAGTTATATAACTCGATATATAAATAACTTAAGGTAAACTTTGTGGTGAAAAATGCGACGTTTCTGGATCACTGTAACATTTTGCCATTCATTCTTCACATTAGAGTCGACCTGTAGCTGGTTGATGGTATCTTCATACACTCTCCTCCCTCACTGGGTGCACAATGTGAAGAAGTCATGACGTACAGACACCATGTTATGTCACAATAATGGTAATGATAATAATGATGATTATAATAAACAGTTTATTGTATTTCGACTGAAAATTTCACAGTGGTGACATTACAGACATCATAGATCTGGGAGATCATAATTGTAACTAGTTAACTTTTCAATAATAGCCTAAGAGTAATGTGCCAGCGGTGCTTTGGACAAGCACGGGAGTGATGCACATCGAGACACTTAGGGTGGCAGATGATGGTATACCCAGTAAATACTGTGATTTATACATTATACATTTATGTATACACCTTCGTGTGTTAGGCCAGACGCTGCCAGAGTGTGTCTGGCACACCTAGCGGCTGCCTGGCACTGCCGTGGTGGCGGCCCCCAGGACGCGGCCGCACCTTCCGTGAGCAGCGGCAGCGGCGGCAAGGAGGTTCGATATAGCGGCCGTTTATTAGCGTCCCACGACGCTGTCCACTGCTCCAGACCAGGTGCACCTCACCTCTGGCTTGCAGGTCAGGTGCACCTCACCTCTGGCTTCCAGGCCAGGTGCACCTCACCTTCGGCTTCCAGGCCAGGTGCACCTCACCTCTGGCTTCCAGACCTGGTGCACCTCACCTCTGGCTTCCAGGCCTGGTGCACCTCACCTCTGGCTTCCAGGCCTGGTGCACCTCACCTCTGGCTTCCAGGCCTGGTGCACCTCACCTCTGGCTTCCAGGCCTGGTGCACCTCACCTCTGGCTTCCAGGCCTGGTGCACCTCACCTCTGGCTTCCAGGCCTGGTGCACCTCACCTCTGGCTTCCAGGCCAGGTACACCTCACCTCTGGCTTCCAGGCCTGGTGCACCTCACCTCTGGCTTCCAGGCCTGGACTTTTTGGGCTCGACGTTACGATCCATGGGTACGACGCACGACTCCCTAGGCAAGACGTTACGATCCATGGGTACGACGCACGACTTCCTAGGCATGACGGTACGATCCATGGGTACGACATACGACTCCCTAGGCAAGACGGTACGATCTATGGCTACGACGCACGACTCCCTGGACACGACGGTACGATCCATGGGTACGACGCACGACTCCCTGGGCATGACGTTACGATCCATGGGTACGACGCACGACTCCCTGGACACGACAGTACGATCCATGGGTACGACGAACGACTCATTGGGCGCGGCGGTAAGACCATTGAGCACGAGGGTACGTCCCTCGTGCACTACGGCGTTATTACCCTCAGGTATGATGGCTTGGCTTTAGATCTGGACTGGTCACGTCGAGGGCCAGGCCGTCTTACCGAAGGGTCGTAGCGTCATCCTCCACGTAGGATCGTTTTCGTTAAGGAATGGGATGAAAATTTTGTTTAGGTTTGAACTGTGTTCCTGGTGATGTGTTCACCGCGTCCCTCAATCTTGCACCAGTCTTTCATTCAGCCATAGTGATGATGGGGGCTCACGCCTCTGCTCATTCATCAACGCAAACCAGTTTGCTTGTGACTAGAGATAAACTCTTTGCCGCTTTATATTCTTTTTCGAATCATGACTCAGCTGTACTAGATCCGTGACTAAATTGGTCATGATCATATGTTTACCATTTACGTTCTGTCTGCACGGAATGATATCCCTTCATTCTTTGCCCACCACTAAAGTAATCCTTCTAAACAATTCTCCAGACTAACATGGTGTCCCTTCACAATCATATCATGCCACATTGATAGGATCTAACTCCTCATACTTTGTTTATAAATCTATTAGAATTGCCTCTCCACCTATAATGAAAATAGGTTTCATCAAACTTTATCTATGTTACAAATAGATCTCCTTCTATAACTTAGCCGTAGCAACAATAATACCTCTCTTTAATTTGTTTATAACTACAGAACGGTTATATATATCTCTTCCATACTCTATGATGAGCAGAAACTTAACTTTGACTTGAACAGCTCACTCGTCTGTCTTACAATATTTCGTATATAATTACAGTAGAATCGTCTTTATCTACCAATTAGGGATATGGTAAAACAAAACCTTAATAGACTATGTCACCTCTGTAAAAATATTTCGTGTACTTTGTACAGGAAAGTTATCTTTCTACTTTCTGTTCACACCAGTACTAGCGTCCTTATTAATTGCTTTTATCTGTACTTTGTGTTCACGATATGCTAATCCGGTTCTCAGGAAATCTGTTGACAAATATCACACCCGCTTCTGTATATTCTATTCTATCTGTGATTCTCAAGATAGAATTCGTCTCTCTATGCTATCTGTATTCCCTCCACTTTGTATTACCTCCACTTCTATGTCTATCTCGTCCCTCTATGCTATGCCTGTATACCATACAATTCTATATCATTCTCGTCTCTCTATGCTATGTCTGTATCCCCTCCACTTCTATACCTTTCTCGTCTACCTATGCTATGCCTCTATCCCCTCCACTTTGTCTTTATCTCCTCCAGGTCTATACCTTTCTCGTCCCTCTATGTTATGTCTGTATCCGCTCCACTTCTATATCTTTCTCGTCCCTCTATGCTATGTCTGTATCCGCTCCACTTCTATACCTTTCTCGTCCCTCTATGCTATGTCTGTATCCGCTCCACTTCTATATCTTCCTCGTCCCTCTATGCTATGTCTGTATTCCGTAATGCAATATAGTTTATTACTTTACAGTGGTGTTGTTCCACAGTTCAGCTGTCACTGAGGAAGGATGTTGTATCGTTACTGTGAAATGTCTTTTGGCTGTGACAATGCAGCTTTGCCCCTCATTACCACATGCGTTACCTCCCTCCGCTTGCCCTCATATGAATCATGATAATCACTCGCGTTACCGGCGTGTTATCACCACTGTCGATGGTTATCACGCCAAGATTACCCCACTGGAACAGCCGCTACCTCGTTGTTATTATCCTCGGGCTGGTTAGCGGCAGGATGCGTTCATGCGCTCATTGGGCCACTCATGACAAAATCCTCGCTGAGTGTATTGTTACAAGTAAGAATGCGTCCTAAGTGTATATCTAGCAGTGAAAATTCTCGCTGAGTGTGTTTTTAGTGGAAAATATGCTTGCTGAGTGTCTTCACTGATTAGAATGCTGAGTGTACTTTAAGTGGTGAAAATTCCTCTGTGTGTATTTGTAATGGCAAGATTGCACACTAAGTCCGTTTTTCACGGCTGAAAATGCTCTGAGTGTGTGTGTATAGGGGCACCAATGCGCCCTGAGTGTGTCAATGCCCTCTGAGTGTATGCGTAATGAGTAAAAACGTTCTTTGAGTGTATTCTAACGAGTGAAAAGGGAGAGAGAGAGAGAGAGAGAGAGAGAGAGAGAGAGAGAGAGAGAGAGAGAGAGAGAGAGAGAGAGAGAGAATTATGCACCTGCATCTAGTAGTGAGGAGGATTGTATGCGATGTTTGTGGTGCAGTTTTGGTTTTAGGGAAGTGTGGATGAGTCTCGCTCACCGCGCTAGCCCTGCCATGCTGGCGAAATCTCGTAGTAGACAGGTACTTCTCTCTCTCTCTCTCTCTCTCTCTCTCTCTCTCTCTCTCTCTCTCTCTCTCTCTCTCTCTCTCTCTCTCAGGAGAAGAAAAACCTCAAAGTGCAGAAAGTAAGCTTGCCAAAGCTGTCAGCTATTCGACAAGTCGATCTACTTTCGCTATTCATATTCATAGTACGCTTTAGCAATACATTTTCTATTCTATGTCTCCTTCATATTCAGTATTCCCACAGAAAGAAAATCCTGGCATCCTTTTATCGTTCATCAAAGACGCATTAAGCTCACTAAAAGCATATGACTTCGACTTTATGAAAATTATAGTAAACTTATCATAACGAGACGATAAAGAATATTATTCGTCCAGCGTTTATATTCCCCTATGTATGCTAATGTTCACATGAGAGGCACGCAAGTCTGCCAGTCACTTAGTACAGTGAGTACACAGAAGAAAAAGATGAATAAAGACTTTGATCACGAGGCAGTTATTAGCAAGTGGTTGTCACATGTGATCACGAGGCAGTTATTAGCAAGTGGTTGTCACATGTGATCACGAGGCAGTTATTAGCAAGTGGTTGTCACATGTAATCACGAGGCAGTTATTAGCAAGTGGTTGTCACATGTGATCACGAGGCAGTTATTAGCAAGTGGTTGTCACATGTGATCACGAGGCAGTTATTAGCAAGTGGTTGTCACATGTGATCACAAGGCAGTTATTCGCAAGTGGTTGTCACATGTGATCACGAGGCAGTTATTCGCAAGTGGTTGTCACATGTGATCACGAGGCAGTTATTAGCAAGTGGTTGTCACATGTGATCACAAGGCAGTTATTCGCAAGTGGTTGTCACATGTAATCACGAGGCAGTTATTCGCAAGTGGTTGTCACATGTGATCACGAGGCAGTTATTAGCAAGTGGTTGTCACATGTAATCACGAGGCAGTTATTAGCAAGTGGTTGTCACATGTGATCACGAGGCAGTTATTAGCAAGTGGTTGTCACATGTAATCACGAGGCAGTTATTAATAAGTGGTTGTCACATGTGATCACGAGGCAGTTATTAGCAAGTGGTTGTCACATGTGATCACGAGGCAGTTATTAGCAAGTGGTTGTCACATGTGATCACGAAGCAGTTATTCGCAAGTGATTGTCATTTAACACAATAGAATCCCGTGCAGCAGATGCGTCGTCCGTCAAGCGCAAGACGCCAGACCAGTGCTGCTCTACACCAGACAGACGCCCACACAACGCGGCGGATGCATGAAGTAAAGACCTGCGCGCCCCCACTCTCCTCCCTCCCTCTTTCCCTCCCTGCCTGCCCTCCACACACCAGACTGCATGAGCAAAACCTCTAGCAGACTCACCAGCCTGACGTACCTGGGTAATGTGACTGGTGGAGGTGGTTGGCCAATGAGGACGACCGCGTTAGTGGCGAGACGTGACGTGCTCTCGCCCCATCGACACGGCCGCCATTTTCATCGGCCGGGAGGAGGTGGTGGGTGCTGTCACTTGGCCCGCGGCGGAGCGGCCGAGCCCTTGGCCTCCCCTGGTCTTGTCCGTCTCCGGCATGGATGTTCATCCTTGAATTATTGTGGGAAAAACCCAGCAAGCGGTTCCAGGCACTAGGAAGTGAACATTTCTCTCAGTTCTGTTAAGTTGATGGTGTTCTGACAAAGGACATTGTGTATATATATATATATATATATATATATATATATATATATATATATATATATATATATATATATATATATATATATATATATATATATATATATATCGTTATTATCCTCTTATCAATATCATCATGTAATCCTCCGATTTCTTATACAAAGTTTCTACAGCTTCAATGCTGCGCTACAGTCAGGAGCTGGGATGATAATGGTAGTCATGATAATGATAATTACTACTACTTTTTTGCTATTATTGTTACGGTTATTATCATTATGATCTTGATATCATTATCATTATCATTGTTATCATTATTACTATGATTATGATCATTACCTTCATTACAATTATTGTCACTGCTTCAAGAAAACGGGAAGTAGGAAGAGGACAAAGATAATCGAAAGATAAGGAAATGAAATAGAACAAGAACAACGAGAGAGCACGGTTGGACTATATGACCTAACTTTTCCCAGGTGGGCCTCCGCCTCTGGTGCTGGACCCGACACACAAGCTGTCACACTGTTCCAACATTCTAGCTCACGACTATAGGAACAACGAACATACATACCGGTAACATTCGACTGTTTAGGTGGGATTCCACTACAAATATTCATTACAGTTTTTCTGCTCGGACCTTATAAGACAAGACACAGAGCAATTACCTGAAAATTTCGTTAACACTGAAGAAAAAGGGATACATGTGACTGTGTCAGAGCTAACCAATGCAAAAGCTTTCTGCTGAGTAAGGTGGGGAAAAAGGCAATAACTTCTTGCAGGAGGTTATAAAGCAGCCTCGGGTCTAAACTGTGTGCAGTACTGGGAATTCTCAAGCAGTTTATATTGCCGATAATTTGATACAGTATAGGAAAACATAAACGAACTCCTCCTTGCTCCTTTTGTTATAGAGTGAATGTGCCCCGATAGTCAACACTTCCTCATTAAACTGTCCCAAATTTGGTGGTCATGGATCTGCAAAATTGTAAAATGAAGAGATGCAAGGGTGTGTCTCATATACCTGTGTTATAGTTATCTCAGACAAATGACAAAAGAGTCATTCTGAATAAGATGGACGTCCTGGCACACGACCATGTGGATCACGATCGGTACAGGAGTGGCTTAGTTTGTGTCCCAAATACGCGAGATCCAGCCTGGCCGCCCCTGACCCCTCACCTTTGGGAACCCCAGAGACGCGCACACACAAGAAATGGGAAAAAGGGGCGAATTAGTTGGCATTGGAGCGATCCGACACAATTACCTTCTCAAGTATACTAATCAGCGAGGACCGGAGCACTAATTTAAGTCTAAGTCGGAATGAACGAGCCTTGCCTCGGCTAATTACCGTGAGCCAGCTTCAGCCAGGAGACGGAGGTGGGGGGCGGTGAGGAGGGTGGGATATTAGCATGGAGGAGGAGGTGAGCTTTCAGCGCAGGTTCTGACCCGGTGCACAGGGAGGGTGGGAGAGGTGCTCAGTGCCGGTGAGAGGCTGCATCCGAAGCATGAAGTTTGTCTGTGTTGAGGATGATGTTTAGATGTGCATAGGAGGGACCCACAGTGTAAACGGTAAGGGCTGTATAGCACAGAAGTGGGGGACCCGGCTCCAGTGTGAAGAGGAAACGAGGGATCTACGGCAGACATGAGAAGTACACCTTAACTCAGACTGGAGGAGAGCTTTGGTGTTTGGTATTGGTGAAATACGTAGTTGAGGCTATAGCAAACAGATCTAGGTGACATGGGTATAGAGGAAGGCCGATTAACATGAATACAGTAAAGTGTGGATGAGTGTAGCGAAGCCTTGGGTGAGTGAGTCTCATGAATTCATATATGACATAGATATTGTAAGAGAGTAAATAGAAATGAGGTAAAGAGTATCTATACGCCTGAGAGGATTTCAGGGTAATTCCAATGATAACTAAGGATAGGAGTAGAAGACTGCAAGGCAGAAAATGAGACAAAATTACGTACACCATAGAACATTTTTCTTTCTCCAAATCGATCTCTTACGTCGACGAATTACTGGCCTTATGAGGAGAAAAAAGAAAAAGAAAAATGATGGTTTACGAACGACTGCAATGAAACGTCAGTCAATCAGGCAAATTGTAACCAAACATAGCATTTCGGACATGATTCTGACTCAAACAACGGGCCATGCAAGATTGAATTTCACATTAGCCGCACGACAAGCCAGTTGGCTAAACTACTGCACAAGCAGTTAAGTTTGCTCTATAATGTACCCAGACTGAGGTCTCTCCTTTAAACCTCTCTCCTCCACCCCTTCCCTCCCCTTCCCCCAACCTCTACATCCCAAGAGAACCACAAAATGAACGGTGGGAGAGTCAAGAATGGAGAAACACCTCTCCCTTGCTTTTCAGTGACATTATTTAAACTTACTTCTCATGACTTGGAAAGGACTGGTTCAGCTTTTCATTAAGTATTAATGATAACCTTTATTTTACCTCTCCTGGCGAAGACACGAAGCGAAATCTCAGACCCAAGGGATGGGGTCGGGGGACCACACACGAGCAGAGGCCTTCACCTCACTGAGGGACAACTGGCTGAACCTTGAGCTCCCCTGGGGTGGACGTCGTGAAACAACTGAAGACCAGTGAGGAGGGACAAGGACTGCAACAGGATTTCTAAACACTGTAGAGGAATCTTCGTATAACATCTTCGTGACTAACATGGGAACTATATCGCCATAAGATTGCTAAAGCCTCGAGGAAAGGATTACTCCCCATGACTACAACTCCCCTTAGGGGAGAATATCCCAACGAATTATCAGAATCGCAAGAACGGACGTCCCCCTTCAAGATAAATCACCAGCACACAGGAACATCGCCCAAGAGAAGCAGAAACTATTGAGGAAGGACTCATAGCAGTGTAGACAGTCCCAAAAGAGGTCATCCGACTTCGAAGTACAAAAGACATCTGACGAAGAAAAAGAGAAATAAAAAGATCCTCTCCAGTATATTAATGGCAATCTATCCTTCGCAAATTTTGATAAAAAACGCTGGATTATTTTCTAATTGGCAGCGGGAACTGGGCCAACTGCTGAAACTGAGGTAATTAAGGGGAAGGAACCGATGGATAGGGGGCAAGTGAAAGGGGTAAGGGGTGAGGAGGGAGCAAATGGGTGATGGTTGAGGCGGTGGTGGTTGTGGTGGAGGGAGGGGAGGGAGGAGGAGGAGGAGGAGGGGGAGGCTATTCAGGTCTTTATATCCCAGGTCATGAGAAGGTGAGGCACGCGAGCTGGTGATTAGGCTGGCGTGCGAGCCAGCTGGTGCCTGGAAGTCTAACAGCCAGGTGGCTCAGGCTTCCAGCTGCTGCTGCTTCTGCTGCTTCCCAGATGGCTCAGTCTCCAGCTGCTGCTGCTGTTGCTGCTGCTACTCAGGTGGTTCACTCAGTTTGCTGCTGCTGCTGCTGCTCAGGTGGTACAGGCCTCCAGCTGCTGCTATCCGGGTGACTCAGGCCTCCAGCTACTGCTGTTGCTGCTGCTGCTGCTCAGGTGGTTCACACCTCCAGGTGCTGCTGTTACATCCAGCTGGCTCAGTCCTCCAGCTGCTGCTACTGCCCAGGTGGATCATGCCTCTAGCTGCTGCTGCTTCCCATGTCGCTCAGGCGTCCATCTGCTGCTACTTTCTAGGTGGCTCAGGTCTCCAGTTGCTGCTGCTGCCAAGGTAGAGGGAAAGAAGGGGTAAAGGGAGGAGCGGCAGCGGTAGGTGACGGAAAGGAATAGGGGGGGAGTGAAGGAAGGATAAGGAAGGGGTAGTGAAGCCGGGGAGGAGGAGGGGAGAGAGTGGAGCAATAGATGGCGGGTCTGTACAGAAAGATAGGTTCTCAGGCTGGTGATGATTTAGAAGGGTAGTGTGGGTGGTTGAACATGAGTAGTGTGATTGGCTATCAAGGGAAGTGTGAGTGGTTGAAGGAGGTAGTGTGAGTGGTTGACGAGGATAGGGTGAGAGGTTCACTGTGACTGACTGAGAAAGTGTGAGCTGTTGAGAATGGTATTGCGAATGGTTGTCAAGGGAAGTGCGTGTGGTTGACGGAGGTAGGATGAGAGATTTACTGTAGTTGACAGCGAAAGTGTGGGTGGTTGTGAGGGGTAGTGTGCGTGAGTGACTGTGGCTGGCAGGGTAGCAACAGCAGCTGCTCATGGTTCACAGGATAGTGTGAGTGTTCGACTCTGGGTAGACAGGTCGACTGTGATTGACAGTGTAGCTGACTGGCTAACGAGGTGTGGCAAGACTGGCTGAGTGTGTTCAGAATGTGGTTGAGGCGATGGTAAACGTGGTTGAGGGTAGCTGAAAGAGGATGTAAGAGAAGGTGACTGTAGGAGAGAGATGCAGTGATAAAGGCTGACTGTACAGGGTCGGCAGGGGTAGTTGACTGTGGCTCAGTACTGGATGTAGTTGACTGTGGTTGAGAGAAGATTTACAGTGGCTGCCTGTGGCTGGGAGTGGTTATGGTAGTTGCCATGATGGAGTTACTAGCAACAATGGTAGAGAATGGTTGACTGTGGTTGAAAAGGGTAGCAAGGTTGATTGACTGGCAGTAAGGAACAATAGTCGTAGTGGATGACTGGATGGGAAAAATACGGTTCATAGTGGATAAGTGGGTGACTAGGGTCACGAGGAACAGCAATGGGGATGAATGTGGGTGAGGATCGTCACGCAAGTAGCTCACTATTAGTAAGAGTGGGGCTGCAGGAAGGGTAGTAATAGCCTGACTGAGCTGGACATGGGTTGTGAAAAGATGTGACTGTAGATGAAGAGGCGACTGTGGTTGTTAGGGATAGTATGGTGATCTTGCTTGACAAATCACGTAGCGATAGTTCACTGCAGTGGGTGACTGTCGATATCAGAAGTCAAGCTAGGGTGAGGAGCAAGAGTGGTGAGTGAGAAGGAGAGATGAGTGGTGAATGAGAAGGAGAGAAGAATGGTGAGGGAAAGGGAGAGTGTTGAGTGAGAGGGAGAGAAGAGTGGTGAGGGAGAAGGAGTGTGATGGTGGTTGACTGTAGTTATGACACATAATGAGGGTATGTGGCTAATGGTTATGGTTGTCGTTCAGAATCTTCGCTCTCCTTCCTCACCAGACGTCAGGTGGTCTCAATGTCTCGCACTTGCCGGCCTCTCGGTCAGTTTTCCCCAGCTGTTCTCATTCTTGCTCTCTCTGTTTTCTACAACTATGGCTGACCTACGGTTGAAGAAGGACACTGATGGTGGACATCTGACTACACCGGTTATGGTTGTGGGTGACACAGATGTTAGCTGATGATTGCCCCGTTGTCAGCTGCGTTGCTGACTCCACAAAAATCTCTACAGGAAATTCTTTATCCTTCACTTCTTTCTGTTTTTGTGGAAAATCTTCTCAAAAACAAAGGCATGGAAATAAAACTACGGTACGCAAGGACACATCCAGGATACGTGACATCGTGCAGTGGAAATAAAGATATGTATAAAGACATATGTTAATACGTACATACATACTACATACAGAAGCAATGCGTGTATACATAGAGGCATATATGCTTGTATGTATGTGGCTAATTAGCGTGTGTTATGCTACAGGTATCGAACTAGCATCAACTTACCCTTAATTACGACGGTACGACCCTTGGATATGATAGACTGGCCTTTGATCTCATCGTATGAGTTACACCATGAAACACAAGGGTCTTAGCGTCGTGCTCCAGGGTCATGCAGTCGTACTGGAGGGCCATACGGTCGTGCTCCAGGGGTTAAGTCTGGGGTTGGCTTGGCTGCCTCTCGTGCTGGGTTCGACTCTTGCCTGATCTTCTCGCAACATTGTGTAAGCTTAACTTTGCTTTTAAGCTGCGTCCTCCTGGTATTATCCCTGAGAATGACGGAGCACCTGGTCCTGACACGGAAGGTACAGGTGGACGGTCGGTGTACCTGGGGAACACTGGTCCTGTCATGGACGGTACTGGCAGACAGTGTACCTGGGGAACACTGGTCCTGTCATGGACGGTACTGGCAGACAGTGTACCTGGGGAACACTGGTCCTGACATGGACGGTACAAGTGGACGGTCGGTGTACCTGGGGAACACTGGTCCTGACATGGACAGTACAAGTGGACGGTCGGTGTACCTGGGGAACACGGGTCCTGACATGGACGGTACAGGTGGACGGTGTACCTGGGGATGAAGTAATAAGGGGGTGGGGAAGAGGGTGGGTGGGGACTTGTGAGGGGAGACGTGAATTGTGTACTGGTGGTGTTTCATGTAAGGGTCGTGGTTTGTGTAAGGGGCGTGATTTATCTAGATCACATAATTTGTGTAGGGGCGTGATTTGTGTAAGGGGCGTGGTTGATCCAGGAAGCGTGATTTATGTGGCGGTGGAACAGAGGAGGCAGTCAATGCGGAAGTCTGTGACCAACACTGGTGGAGAGAGAGAGAGAGAGAGAGAGAGAGAGAGAGAGAGAGAGAGAGAGAGAGAGAGAGAGAGAGAGAGAGAGAGAGAGAGAGAGAGAGAGAGAGAGAGAGAGAGAGAGAGGAGAAGCGTGATTGGCTGATGTTCGCTCAGTTCCAGTCTTCCTTCCTCCATGTCCTCACCGTGCCACTGTGCCCACAACAACGTCGTCAGGCGATCCTGCTTTCCTTCTACCACCATTACCACCCCTACCACTACGCATAGCAGTTTCTCTAACACTGCTATTTCTACCACCATCCCTACCACCACGTTTCACACCACCCCTGCCACTGCTACCTCTACCACACCTCTACCACCACGCTTAACAGCTTTCTTTATATTACTACCACCGCCATCACCACTCTAACCACCATCATTAGTACTATCACCATGACCCCAACCAGCTCCATTATTACCATCACCATCGCTACCATCACCCTTAAGAAGCATCGATACCACACTTACCATCACCCATACCCTTAATGCCACTACTAACACCTTCCCTGCCACTACCACCACTACCACCACCCTAACCAACATTACTACCACCATCACCACCACCACCACCACCCTAACCAACATTACTACCACCATCACCACCACTACCACCACCACCCTAACCAACATTACTACCACCATCACCACCACTACCACCACCACCCTAACCAACATTACTACCACCATCACCACCACTACCACCACCACCCTAACCAACATTACTACCACCATCACCACCACTACCACCACCCTAACCAACTTTACTACCACCATCACCACCACTACCACCACCCTAACCAACTTCACTACCACCATCACCACCACCACCACCACCCTAACCAACTTCACTACCACCATCACCACCACAACTATGACCACCTAGCATGATCATCACCATCATCATCACCATTACCACCGCAATCTCTACCATCCTTTCTGCTACTACCTCCTCGACAACCGCTTTTACCACAGTCATCCACCACCATCACTAACATCAATTACGTCACCACCCCCAACCACCGTCATCCAAGACACTACGTCATCACCCGTGTGGGTTAGCATGGGTTATAGCTGACGTGGTGCCACGGGCGGCCGCTAGAGGTCACCTCACGTGGGCGGAGCGATAGAGCCACACTATTGTTTACCCTCATAATGGAAGATCAGGTGCGAGAACACGACACCACAAGGATCTGAACACATGTTCTCTACCCACTCTTACCACCCACACAGGATAAACATGAGAAAAGAAAATGATAGAGTATATATATGTATTATTATATATATATATATATATATATATATATATATATATATATATATATATATATATATATATATATATATATATATATATATATATATATATATATATATATATACTTGATCGCTGATTCCTGCATTAGCGAAATAGCGCCAAGAACACATGAAGAAAGGCCGCATTCGCTCACATACATTCTCTGAGACGTGTAATGCACCGAAACCATGTTTACCTGTCAACAACCAGGCTCTGCAGAGCTTTTCATGGCATACCCCGCACTCCCTGGTATAAACACACCAATTTCTCCAATTTTTCTTCATCAAAACTCATACCCCAATTATCCTGACCTTCAACCCTGCAAATAACTTTGCTTCTATTCATATTTACTATAGGCTTTCTCTCTTCACACACCCTTCGAAAGTCAGTCACCAATTTCTGCAGTTTCTCTGTGGAATCTGCCACCTATGCTGTGTTGTCAGCAAACAGCAGCTGACTCACTTCTCAGGCCTTCTCATTCCCAACAGACTGCATACTCATCCTTCTCTCCATTTACCTCCCTCACTACTCCATCCATAAACAAATTAAACAACCAATGTGACATCACACATCCCTGCCCCAGCTGAATCTTTATTTGGAACAATTCACTTTCCTCTCTTCCTATTCGCACACACACCTTACGTCCTTGATGAACAACTTCTCACTGCTTCTAGCAGTTTTCCTCCCACACCATATATTTCTAAGACCTCCACAAGCCATTTCTTTCAACCCTATCATGTGCTTTCTACAAATTCACAAATGCCACGTATAAATCCATCCGGTTCCCCAAATATAATTCGCACACATTCTTCAAAGCAAACATCTGATCCACATAACCTCTACCACGCTGTTCCTCCCCAGTCTGATGTTCTGTACATGCCTTCACTTTCTCGATCACTACCCTCCCAGTTTCAGGTACATTCGGCAAACGTATATCTATGTAGTTTAAGCACTCACCTTTTATTCCCCTTGCCTTTATACAGGCACTTCATCATGATCCATACATGTACTGAAAATCCTAACAAACCAATCGACAACACAGTCACCCTCTTTCTTATCAAATTCAACAGCAACACTATGCACTCCAGCTGCCTTGCCACATTTCATCCTACGTAAGGTTTTCAACACCTTTCTCTTCACCAAACCACTCTCCATGACTCATTTCGCATACCACCCCGACTCAAACACTACATCTTCCAACCCAATATCAAAAACGTTCAGCAGATTCTAAATACTCACTCCATCTTATTCTCCCTAAAGTTTACTGATACTTGCTCACCCCGAATCTCATTTGCCCTCTTTTCCAACTCTTACAACATTCATTTGACATCCTACCGTTTTCTCTTGTACATCCCCTCCTATGAGTAGCGTCCAAACGCCTCCCCTTATTCTTTCACTAGCAACTTTACCTCTTCATCCCACCACTCACTACCCTTCCAAATCTGCCCATCTCCCACCTTTCTCATGCCACACGCATCTCTTGTACATGCCATCACTACTTCCCTATATACCGCCCATTCCTCACCCACTCCCCTCACTTCATTTACTCTCACGTTTCGCCAGACATCACTCAATTTCTCCTGATATTTCTTTATACGTCTCTTTTCCAAACTCACTTACTTTCACCAATCTCTTCTCACCGATATTGTTTCTTTTTTCCCTAAAATACCTACAAATATTCACCATCGCCTCCACAAGATAGTAATCAGACATCCCACCAGCTGCCCCTCTCAACACATTAACATCCAAAAGTCTCATTTTTACTTGCCTATCAATTAATATGTAACACAATAATGCCTGCTGACCATCTTTCCTTCTCACATACCGATCCTTGTGTCTGTCTTGTTCAAAGCAGTTATTCTAAATCAAAGGTCCTTTTTCAGCTCACTGCTTTAAAAGCTCTTCACAATTTCCATTCATAACACCGAATACCCCATGCGCCCCAATCATACCCTCAGCTGCCACATTACTCACTCACCTTTGCATTTAAACTACCCCTCACTAATACCCGGTCTCTTGCACCATAACTGTTGACACACTCACTCAGCTGCTCCCAAAACACCTGCCTCTTATGATGTTTCTTCTCAAGGCCAGGTGCATAAGCACCAATAATCACCCATCCGCTTTCAGTTTTTTACCTATCTCAATCTAGAATCTATTTCTTTACACTCCCTCACACACCAGGAGGAGTGCTACTCCCTCCAAAGCTCTTGTTCTCTCACCAAGACATTTCCAAACCATTCTTTCCCTTTACACTTGAGCTTCGTTTCACTCAGAGCCAGAACATTCGGGTTTCTTTCCTCAAATATACTACCTATCTCTCCTCTCTTCTTATCTTGGTTACATCCACACACATTCAGACACCCCAATCTGAGCCTTTGAGGAGGATGACGATTCCCCGCTTGACCCTTCTTCTGTTTCCTCTTTCAGAAAGTTGAATACAAGAAGAGGAGGGTTTCTAGCCTCCCACTCCCGCACCCTTCAGTCGCCATCTACGATACGCAGGGAATACGGAGACACGGGATAGGGGAGAAAGAATACTTCCCACGTATTCCCTGAGCGTTGTAGAAGGCGACTAAAAGGGGAGGGAGCAAAGGGGATGGGAATTCTCCTCTCCTGTTTTTACTTTTCCAAAAAAGGGGACGGAAAAGGGGGGCCACGTGAGGATATTCGCTCTAAGGCTCAGTCCTCTAGTCTTAAAGCTATAACGAGGGAAATGGCGAATATGTATGAATATATATATATATATATATATATATATATATATATATATATATATATATATATATATATATATATATATATATATATATATAGGTATATTAGCAATGTATATCATATATCTAAGAGGCTGGAAAAAACGTTTCATCACGGTAAATCTTATAAACAACTTCTCTCTTACTTCTGACTTGGCAAATGTTGCCCGACACGCCACACATTGCGCTGTTCCATGAAACAAAATAAAACGACAACAGAACATAGTGACGGAGGAAAGAGAGACGGCAACACACACACACACAGTCTGGGCCACGGGGTATGCACTTGTTGCTTGCGCAGGTGTCTCTCTGTAACACCACAGCCAACCTCCTCCTCGATAGCTACAGATGGTTTGAGGATGGTTGAAGGTGAGTACCGCACTACGCACCACCTGCTTGTCGTAGAGTGTGACCAACAGGAGGGTATTCTGGGGCAGGAAATCCTTCCTTCCTGTTTTATCAGTTTCCGAAACGTTAAATGTAGGAACAGAAGGAATCAAGTGAAGACTCGTTTCTGTTTCCCTGGAGAGCTCAGTCGTGTGTGTCAGAAGCTGTGTCGCTCAGGCAGGAGGGGAGAGCAGGTGTGTTAGGTTACCCACGTTCAAGGGTTACGTTTACAATGGCAATTCTTTTTCAGTTATGGAAAGTGGCCGATGATTATCTGACGTGAATGTCATAAGTTATCGTTTACCATCGAGTGAACTGCTTTCTGTGGGACTTACAGCATAAACCTGTGATTTTCAAGGCATCAGAGAGTGCGTTACTGACCATTTAATAACGCACTCATGGAGTATGTACCACCCAGGGGCGTAGCGAACACGGGGTGAGGGGAGGAGGGAACAGGGGCGATCGACCCTCCCTGTCCCTTGAGGTATACAACATATAATAAAGAATTTATTTCTTCAATTATTTTAACACTTAAAGTTCCTTGAAAGGCTACTCACACACACGCACACACACACACACACACACACACACACACACACACATATATATATATATATATATATATATATATATATATATATATATACATATATATATATACGTCTATTTACGTGTGTCATTAACTTGCAGCAGTAACCAATGACACCTTTTTGAAGTTTATAGTGACCGAAGCTTCTCTTTCTGCAGAGGTATATTAATTAGTTTCATTTGAATATGGTCGCTGGCCTCATAGTAAACTTACTTTTCTCCACAATCTGTACTGAATTTTACGATAATTTTACTGAAATTAATGACATGAATTAATACTTAAAAAACTCCAAAAGCTTTAACTTCTTCAAGACGAAATGTGTTCGTACATAACAGCCTTGTTTGGTGGTTCTCATTATCAATCTGGCTACTTCGTAGTTCGTTTCCCCTGCCTCGCTTGGCCGATTTCTGGGTGTGTTTGTGGTACCGACCACCGTAATGACGCACTCAGTGAGTGTGTGTACCTATGTGTCGATCACCGTGATAACACACCCAGTGAGTTTCTGTGTACCGATGTACCGACCAACCAGTACCTCACCGTGTGTGTGTGTGTGTGTGTGAGTGTGTGTGCGTGTGTATGTGTGTGTGTGCGTGCGTGTGTGCGTGCGCGTGTGTGTGTGTGTGTGCCCATGTGTCATGATAACGCACCCAATTAGTATGTGAGGTTTGTTATGTCAGAGAGAGTGAGTTGCTGCATGGTTACACGACATTGTCTTTCTATTTTAGGAAAGTCTTAATCCAGTTCGTGGTTATGTATACTGCTTACACAGGCCAGTACAATCTATAGTAATGTTTTTGTGTGGCCTCCTTGGTCTAGTACGGAAATTATCTGCCAAGTCTTATTCACAGTCGCGAATTTAAAGTGATCAGTGAAACTCCTCTAGCACATTTGATGGCGAGGGGGAAAGGGGGAGGTCATGTAACAGCCTTGTTTCTCTTCAAGACTGGGGTCGAGTAAACCTTATAATCCTAATTCTAGATAAAGCAAAACTTAGTTTGCAAAGATACACGATTTTATACACAGGGGATTATTGGGGTATATAGAAAAGACAGACTTTGTGAATGCATGCTCACTGGAGTAGCACTCACTGCACAAGGTTTGTATAGAGTGCTTATATATATATGTATATATATATATATATATATATATATATATATATATATATATATATATATATATATATATATATATATATATATATATATATATTCTTCTTTAGCTTTAAGTTACTTTTCTGTTTAGATAGGTAGCGTCAGAGTAAAAGAAACAACCATCTCATTTGCACAAGTTTTTTCTGTAACATCCAATACACCGACACCAGAGCCAACTGTCCACGGCTATACCTCATCACGTCTTACTCTCTGGTGTACCTCGACTGCTTCATACATCCCGCTGAGATAACCAGACATTTCACCTGGCATCTCCCCCAGCACGTGAGGTAATTGGACGCGAATCGAACAACTTCTCCTTTCCGTACCTTTGACTTAAGCTCATAATCCAATGACGACCGTTCACCACATCCCCGTGCATCTGCGTACATTTGTGTACGTATGTTTTTTTCAAGTACGCACACCCGATCACCATCT